>NW_023595973.1:0-29444 GCF_011947565.3 Pollicipes pollicipes
GGGTGCGGTGGAGGGTGTGGGGGTGTAACGAGCGGCGGCAGGGGCGGCGGGTGCAACGGACTGGGGTAGGGGAGGCGGGGATGCAACGGACTAGGGTACGGCGGGGCGGGTGACACGGACAGAGGCGCGGGCAGCGGGCAACCTTCGGAAGTTGCACCTTCCGTGAGCAGAGGGTTGTGCAACAGGGGGCGGGGCTGCAGGTGTGAGAGCACGGGGGTTGCCACATGAGCGGGGGCGGGCTGCAGGTGCAGGGAAGCATGCGGGGGTGGGGCTGCAGGTGAAGATATGCGGGGGTGCAACATGCGGGGGTGGGGCTGCAGGTGGAGCACGCGGGGGTGCCACATGAGGGCGGGAGGGGCTGAAAGGGGCTGCAGGTGATGAAGCATGCGGGGGGGTGGGCTCTGCGGTGGAGCATGCGGGGTTGCAACATGCGGGGGTGGGCTGCAGGTGGAGCATGCGGGGTGCACATGTGGGGGTGGGGGCTGCAGGTGGAGCACGCGGGGGTGCGCATAGGGGGGCGGGGCTGCAGGTGAAGCATGCGGGGGTGAACATGCGGGGTCGGGCTGCAGGTGAAGCATGCGGGGGTGCCACATGCGGGGGTGCCAATGCGGGGGTGGGCTACAGGTTGAAGCACGCGGGGGTGCACTGGGGGGCGGGGCTAGGCAGTGAAGCATGCGGGGGGTGCCAACATGCGGGGGCGGGCTGCAGGTGGAGCATGCGGGGGTGCCACATGTGGGGGTGCCACACGCGGGGGCGGCGGCGGTGGATGCGTCAGGCGCACGGGTCGATAGCTGGCCCGGCCGGCCGCGGGCCAGACAGGATCAGTCCCAGCGCCGCCGCGGCGGGACAAACGCGGCGGCGGCGGTGGCGGGGGCTCTCGGCCCGTGTCGCGGCAAGACAGCTGCCTCGCGACGGGGCTCGGCTCGCACACCGTCCGCGACCGTTGGCAGGCGCCCCACGGGGCCGACGGCGGTGTGCCGGTGTGATCTCTTTCATCGCTGTCGTTGCCGCGACGCATGACAACGGGCGGCGAGGCCCACGACAGCGGCACATAGGACAGCCGCATCCGGCGGCGGCCGACCTTCGTAACGCGCCGCGTCACCTGAGTCACGTGACCTCGAAGGCGTGTGGACACGCGGCCGGCAGCGTGGCCAACACCCATCATTTGTCGTAGAACAGATACCACGTGTTAGTCACGTGGGGCGTCGGGGGCCGGCGACAGAGTGTCGCGACCGGGCACTCTGCGCCACTCAACTGCGCCTATCTCATAATTCGTTCTTCAGTATTTTAAGACTTACTCCGAACGCCTTGATTGAAAGATCGCTGGGACCACAAGCTCGTGCTATGCAGTGCTTGTTGCGTGAACCCTGACCGCAGTCATCAGATCGTAAATTCCAGGTTAAGAGAACATTTTGCGGCGAAAAGTTTGCATGCCGTAATGTTTCGATCCGTCCTGTCGTTTGGCGTCATCTGAACTTTAGCGCGGCCGCTACAAATGGCGGCCACCATCTCAGTCATGAGCAAAATGCGAGCGCTTCAAAAGGTTTTATGAATCCATGCCACCACTCGTGTAGCAGCGGGCGAAGACAGACGCTCAACAAACTGAGCTACCGGAGCCCGCAGTCGAGTACAAGTTCGCCACCAAAAGCTCAGATTTTCCACTTGGAGCAGTTTTCGGGAGATCCTTCCTTGGAGTTGTTTCCATCAGTGAATCAACACTTTTTCAAAGATTTACTCGGTATTCTAAAGGACCGCTAAAATACCTGCTTCGTAGATCGATACTTGCTTCGTGGCAAAACTGCTTTGTAAGGCATCTCATGCCAGCCAATAATATATCATTTCGATTCCAACGTGTCATTCGTTTGGCAAGCAAACTCATTCGCGCTGCAAGTCCACCCGTCGGTGGTGGCCACACACCAACGCCACGTGGCCTATGGCTCTGACGGGCATAATTCGGCTTGAAAATTGTTTACTCACTCTAAGTGACCCAGGTCCGCTTTGTAGCACCATGTATCATGGTGCTCTGTCATGCAACTAGTCCAGCACATTCATCGTGGAGGGTTGTTGTGATAGTCTGCTGCTGACACGGTTGTTGTGAAGGTGGCACAGCTCCTACTCTTTACACTTGGAGCAGTAAAGCGAAATCTGACCACACACGCACGCCTCTGGATTAGAGGCGATCGGTGGCTTGCGAACAACTTTTTGGTTTTCGTCTGAATTCGTCGAATTCGTATCAAGCATTTCAAATTTTCCATCTGAAAACGCAGTGTTGAAATTCTTCCACTGTACTCCTCTAGCCTAATCCACGGCGGGTGACCTCCGGGCCTCCTAAGGTTTTCGGGACAACTTCTACGCGGTTTTCAGCACGGCGCTTAATTTTTGGCAGTGTGGCCAAGTGCTTTTGACGGTGTGGCACAACTTTCACATGTCTTGCAAACGTTGCAAGTTTTCCACGCTGGCAGCTCGTGATCTATGACCTCTTTCTCGAGGCCATGCCGGTGAGTGTTCTCTAAACAGTGACGGATCATGACGTCATGTTTTCGACAAATGACGTTACAAAGCACTTGGAAAATGGGGAAGGTGAAGACGGAGTAAGAAAAATGAAACAACGCAACGAGGCATGAGGGGCGGAAGGGAGAAAACCAACAGGAAAAAAGAGAAATACAGAAACCAGTGCAGGAGTCGAGGCAAAGAAGCAAGTAAAATAATTGGGAGACAGAGGAAAGACACAGACGAAAAGAGGGCAGCAGCCGACGGGCAGCAGCCGACGGGCAGCAGCCCGCGGCTCGCCGCCGACCGCGGGGTGGTGGGCCGGCGCGCCCCCCTCCGTTGGTCCGTACCTCTTGAGCCGCAGCTTGGGGGCGGTGAGCGGGTCGTTGCGTCGGCTCTCGGAGCGCTCCAGCTTCCTTTGGCGGGTGGGCAGGTCCTTGGCCGGCGAGCGGCGATCCTGGCCGGCGGCCGGCGGCTGGCCAGACCCCGAGCCCCCGTCGCCGCCGCCGCCCAATGCACGCTGCGCCGCGCGACGTCTCAGCTCCTCTGCAATACGAAGACGGCGCGAGCGTCAGCGCCAGAGTGGGCCAGTCGCCCCACGCGGTGCTGCTCCAGTGAGCCCCCTGCGCTAGCGGGCAGCCGGCGGCTGGCGCCGAGCGTTCCAGCGTCGCCCGTCAGTGGCCAACGACCGTGTCACGAGTCACAGCTCAGTTAACAGCCCCCCCCCCCCCACGCCCAGCGCGCAACCGGCAGGCAAGACAAAATAAACACCTCGTACACACACGCGCGCTACCAAATGAAGGCATCCGTGTCCGGTGGGACGCGCTGGAACGTCGGCTGACGCGGCCATCCGAGGCGGATGGCAAGCCGCGGCCGGACCGGGCTTGGCCGGACCGGGCTGGACCGTGCCGGGCCGTGCCGCGCCGTGCCCGTATCGACCCGTGGCTGGGCTGCGCTGATGATTAATCACAGCGTAAAGGTCGCCACGGAAGCGCTGCACTTATTGTCACCAGTATTGATCAGAATAATCGGCGCGAGCCGGCGCCAGCCCCAAAGACACGGCACGGCGGCCGCGCCGGCCGGTCTGCCCGCTGGCAGATCGACCCCGGTGTGCAGGGGGTAGCAGTGGTATCCACCACCGTGGATAGCAGCGTGGGTATGCCACCGTGCTGGTCAAGTATTGTATTGCTGAGCTAGTATTGCGAGCCCAGTTCACGACCCACGACCTCACCAAACGGGGGTCAAGGCGCATATCGCCAGGCAGCTCCCAAAGCGGACCATGTGGGCTACAAGCGGTGGGCCATGCCGCTGCCGGCCGCGTGAGGTAGGCCTGCGCACGCGCACGCGACGCGCCTCTTAAACCATCCGGCGTGGCTATCGGCCATTACGCGGCTAATTTCGGGGCCGGTTCTCTGGTGGCTTCGGCTGCGTGCGGCCGGCGCTGCACGAGCTCGAAGGTCCGGCTGGGCACCTCCGGTTAGGAGATTTCGCCGGGCGGCGCCCGCTGATTGGGCGTTGTCTGCAGCGCCGGCGGGACCGGCACGCACCGGCTCGTAGTCAGCTAACGACAGCCTAATTGGCGGCTGGGAGGCGAGCCGCCGTCGGCGCCGCACGCCACCCGCCGCTGGTAGGCTCGACCCGCGCCACAGCGGCGCCTGCTTACTGGCCAGCCTGTCACGCGCGCAAGTGGCGGCCAAATGCCCCGCGTGCCTACAGACCAGGCGCGCCTGGCCATCGCGAAGACCGTCGACACTTGTGCCGCATTCGCTGTGCAATTACGTCAGCACCAGCGGAACGGCCCGAACGCGCGTCACCAGAGCAAACACAAGCTCTGAGCAGACCCATTAGGGCACGTGATAGGCCAAAGCGTTCAGGACGCCCACTCGCACATGCCCGGGCCGTACGGCCAGGCAGTGCGCAGAGCGACAGAACAACGGCGGCAGGTGTATCTGCATCCACTGCTGAGACCGCCAGAGCCGCGGCGGCGCCGGCCAGCGGCACGGCGTGAGCGCGGGCGCGCAGGGGCGCCGGGCCGCGTCCCCGCTGCGGGGCGAACGAACGGCGGCGGCGGCGGCGGCGGCCCGACGCTCCGCCTCATTACCGCGGGTTCAGCGTCCCCTCCCCGGCCGGCGGTAAACAGGACGGCCAGCGCCGGGGAGCCTTGCCCCGGGCCTCTCGCGCGCAGGTAACAAGAATTACAGGTGTCCGCCGGGCGTCGCGCGGCCGCATTGTGCACCGGAGCAGGCCGCATTGTGCACCGGAGCAAGCGGCGGCAGGGCGGCGCGGCGCCGTTGCCCAACAAAAACAGGCTGGGGAGGGCTGGCGGGCCGGGGTCGCTCTGCCCGAGACGGTCCGATGCCGGCCCGGCGTCCCCCCCCTAATGACCACCCATGATCGGGCCTAATTTGGGGACTCCGGGACAGCGGGAAGAGGGCCTGGCCGGATACGTGTTCCATACAAGGCGGACGCAGCGGTGCCTTTGAGCCTGCCGGCACACCGAACATTAGAGGCAATTTCACGTTTTACTAGACGTGTGAATGGAGCGCCGACTCCTTTTGTCAGCGTGGCCGTCGCCGAGGCAATTTAGCAGCGCCAGCTGAGTCGAAAGGTCGCGACACGGCCCAAAATAAACACAACAAAGCACTGACAAATGTGACGGATCTACGCTGGGGAAACAAGGCCGGTACCAGGCCTGGCAGCCAATCATACGGCTGAGGGCTCAGCGGGCTGGCTTATCCCCTTGATGTCCAAGCGAACATTCCTTGATTCATTTGGGCAGCAGCCGCGGCGACACGCCGCCGTTGTAATGTGCTCCTCTTAATCTGCATATGCCCATCTGTCGCTCTAAAACACGGGAGAGGACTGTGAATGCTGCACTGCCGGCTCCTTTGAGCCACACCTACTGGCAGCAGAACTTGAGTTTAGCTTCACGGAAGAGATTCAGTGACGACAGCGGTAAGAACTAATTTTCACGGGCATTTATGGGAGCACGCCATTTTAAAATAGCAGTTGATGGTGCTTTGAGGGTCACTGGCGTGGCATGCACTAGCACGTGAAGCATGACGGTGGAGCAAACAAAGACCCTACAGCATCGACCATGGCAGAAGCTTTAGAGATTTACGCGAAAACAATCCACGAAGAAGAGCCCTCCGGAGATCGGCAGATAAAGACTTCGACAGATCGTCATAGAAAACGCACCTTTAAAGGGATCCTCATGGTTGTGGTACGTTTCGGCCGCCTGTAATGAACCTTGCAATATGCCGGCCGAGCAAGTCTGACCACATCAGCGATATGCGATGCAATTTTGACTAGCTTTCTGCCGGAGTTTGCACGATTACTGATATCCTGCCACACCGAAACAGGCCTTAGGTGGTTCGGGACTTGAGCCATTCGTCACAGATGTTCCCTCGAGATGACGATGACGTTCACCACCACGGAGGGCAGCGCCGATACACATGCCAGCCATCAGTAACACGTCGGAGTGAAGACCGCTTTACTCCGTCGAGACTGCACTGTAAAGGGTTCAGGTTATATAGCCTGTAGCATGGACTTCGTCCATTGCCGGACGACACCAAACGACACTTATCGCACATGAAGCGGCGTCAATTGTTTGTTGTTTATTAGTGTTTTCGGGCGCGCCAACTGCAATGGTCATTTTGCGCCCGAGTATGGCGTCAATTTTTCCCGTGTGAGAACCGAGGCGCGATTTCGTGATTACTGCTTGGCTCCTTTGTATGTTCTCTCTCAGCGCATGTTTCGCTGTTTCGGTTTCCCGTGATACCCATGCGCGATCGCCAGTTCACGACGACAGGCTGCTAAAAAAAGAGCCGTTTGTAGCGAAGTTACCTGAAGATGTAGCGATGTTCTACAAAACGTACTTCCAAAATCAAGGTGCCTCTGTCTGCCGGCAGACATTTGCACCCATTGGCGTTTGTACGTTTGCAGGCATGTTTTTATATCTTCAAAAAGGTGGCAGGGCTCAGTGCGGTTCAACGCATCCCTTTCAATGCAATTCCCCACCTGCAGTCTTAGTTACAATAAACATACAGCAAGTCTTATTTGATCCTATTTCACTCAATATGGCAAACAACACATAGCTACCAACATAACCAATCCCGGCTAAATTATTGGCCGTGACTTCAATCCATCAAAACCAGTTCAGGCTGGTCAATCTTTCAATCCAATGTTCTCCTATCCCGTGTCGTGACAAGGTAAGAGCTGGGACCCTCGTAAGTCGGATCCACGACCATCGTACCCGGGGCTCCGCGGGCGACCCTCCGCTCGCCGATAGTGGTGACGCTCATGGGCTCATTATCTTCCAACGACGATATTACTCAACTCGTGTACACACACCTAGTTCGTCCATGCTTTGTCACAGTGGCACAACACGCCTGCACCGGGCCGCCCCGATTTACGCCGTGGCCCCTGGAGGCCGTCCGTTTGCCTGCGCCCAGCCTTGCAGCAGCCTCCGCCAGGATTGGTCCTCGTGGGCCTACGGAGGTCCACGGCTGGGTACGCCTACCTAAGCTGGGAGTGCCGCTCTGTTCAGGCCACGAGGCGGTCCGTTACCACGCTTCACCCTGTTCTGTGGTTTGCATGGGGGGGGGGGAGGGGACACACCACGAGTAGGTCTGGGGTGCCCCCTTATGTGGGCTTCGAGATGTCCTTCCAGACTGTACCGGAGACGCACCTCACCAATGTCATTGGCGCCTACCATCTTGACCTGGGACACCATCTTCCTTAGTTTGGGAAGTTTGTCCTTGGGTTTGGGAGCTGCCGCCTACCCTGGTCCGGGACGCTTAAATACTTGGCTCTAGGGGAGCCTCCCTATGTAGATCTGGACGTTGCTCTACCTAGATGTAGGGCGCCCTCCATTTAGGCCTTGAGCTTTGGGGCGCCGTTCTGTCTAGGATTGGAGCATCCTCCATTTAGGCTTAGGGGCGCTTTTCTGTCCAGGATTGGAGCATCCTCCATTTAGGCTTTGGGGCGCTTTTCTGTCTAGGATTGGAGCACCCTCCATTTGTGCTTGGGGACACCTCCTGCCTGGCTCATGCCCAGGGGCATCCGTCCCTCTTGGGCTATAGGGCGTACGTCTACCTGCGACTGAGGTGTTCCTCTTTCTGGGACTAGCGCACACGCCACGCTGGTTCGGGGGGGGCTCTCGTCCGGGGCTTGGCCGTGCCCTTTCACCAGGGCTCCGGGCCCAGTGGCGCCGCTCAAATCCGCTTGATGGCACCGTGCTTTGGGCCTCACGTGGCCAGCGTGCCTTAATTGGCCGAATAGGCGCAAACATTTCCGGATGTCAATGGAGGTGCCACTAACACAATGACGCTCAAACGGCCACATCCACGCCATCGGCTGGTTGAGGGCCGATCCTCCCTTGGAAAGGTCTTGGCACTGGCGTCAGCGCCCGGGACCAAAAGTGCGCCACACGCGCCCCGGCGTGGGGGCAGGGTGCACGATCCAGCTCGGGAACCGGTGAGGCGTGCGATCCGTTTCGCTCCCACGCCCCACCGTACGCCCGCTGGCGGGCGGGAGAGCCCGCCACCCCTGGCGCCCGTGCGCCCGCCGGCTGCGGCGAAGCGGACGCTGCAGGCAGCCAGCGAGCTGATTCTACGGAACACCCGCACCGTTGTGACCGCCCGCACACCCCGCACGGAGCATCTCTGCGCCGCTTTACCGTCTCATCTGATCGAACCACGGTGCCAGACCTTCACCCGCGGGCGCTCCTGCTCCGACATGTCGGCGGCATCGGATAGAGCGGCGCCTGGCTAGCGTCCGCAGTCGCTCCCGCACTGCCCGCCAGCCGCCGCCGCCGTCACCCAGCGTCACAACCCACACCCGGAACGCGCCTGCCCAGCATGCCCGCCTCCGCCTGCAGCTGAATGAGCCGCGCCGGCGCAGCGGCAGCCGGCCGGTGCCGCGCGCTGATTGGTCGGCGGCGCGCCGCCGATTGAGTCGGCGCCGCGACGCCAGGTACCGCGGCGGCGGCGGCGGCGGCGGCGGCGGTCGGCTGGCGCGGCGGTTGGAGCGGAGCGGGCCGGGCGGCCGCCCGTCGGCCACGGCTGGAATTTGGCAGCCGTTTGACGCCAGCTGCCTCTAAATACCACGGCTGATACGTTGACTATTTGCGAACGGAATGCTTAAGAAAATACGGTCAAAGGTTAAGCAGCAGCGGGCCGCGCGTCGGCCTGGGTTTAGTGTGGCGGTAGCGGATGCCATGCGCAGCAGTACAGCGGGCTCCGCTTATCAGCAGCGCGTCCATCAAGGGAATACAATGGTAACGGTGATGTTCACCGTGAGGTGGTTAATTACGGCCTGAATAAACCGTCGTTTGGGCTAACGTTCCAGGGATGCTTGGCTCATAACTTTCCTCACATTCGACGAATACTACCACTGATTGGCTTACAAAAATCGAGCAATCGAACGAACATAATTGAGCAAAAGTTGCATTAGTGGTTGCAGAAATTCGAACATCGCCCGGACCCCAGTCGGCCTCGAGTGATCAAAGCCACCGTTTTTCCTGTCTCCTTTTTGCTTTGCGCTGGTGCAAGATTCGACCCATAAATCACGACACCGATCGGTATCAATCAATCGGAGATGTCTAAAGGTTTGACAGCTCACACATTGATATGGATAAATATCGTGTCAATAAACTGAACAAGCTGGCATCGTAACTGGTACTTGGTGTCTGTAATGTGAAAAGGCCGTTCCACTCGGCTCCTGCGACTGCGTTAGCTGCAAGGGGCGACCACGCTGCTGAGACATCAGCCTTTTGGAAGGAAAACACCTTCTGAGCGACAAGCGGGCTGTCTGTGTGCAACTTCGTCGTGTTGAACAAGCACAAAGGTGCACTACGGATCAACGAGCACGATTTCGGAGCGAGTTGGGCCATTGTCTCGATTCACCCGGAGCTCCTCCTGCACGCCGTGCCGGGCCGGACGCGAGGGCGCCATGTCCGCCGCACCCGTCCCCTGTCAGCGGTCGACAGTGCTGCGGTGTCGTGTCGGGCGGCAGCCGGCGGACTGTGGACCACCGCGGCGGCCGACCCGTCGCCGTGATCACGTGGCAAGGACGGCGCCGCCGTAACAGCAGCGTCGGGCCGGCGATGGTGCGTTTGCCCGCCGTTCACCGAGCGTCCGAGAGGGCCCAGACTGAAGCGCCCGACCGAGTTCAGTTTTCGGTGTCCCGTGTCCGGTGTGCAGTATCCAGTGCCCGGTATCCATTGTCAGCTGTGAGATATCCACGGTACGCGGCGGCGCCGGGGGTGGAACTTCCCAAGACCTGCCGCCGGCGACGCTGCTGCGATACTGCTGCAGCCGTGTGTGCACCATTTCCGCGTGTCCACTGTCCAAAGCCACGTGAAGCGATCCTGGCGTGCACCATGCTCAGCTCACAGCGCCAGCATGTCCACAGCCCAGAAACATCCACTCGCCGTCTCTAGCCGTGCCCGCCACTCAGCCGTGCCAACTATCCAGTCATGTCCACTGTCCAGTCACGCTCTTTCTCCAGCCAGGTCCACCGCCCAGTAATGTCCCTGGCAGTTCATTCAAGTCCACTGTCCGGCAATTCAGTCGTGTCCGCTCTCCAGCCGCGTCCGCCGTCCGGCCACTGAGTTCTCCGTGCCGGTCCATGAGCACCCGTGCCGCCGCCGTGCCGCCGCCGCCGCCGCCGGTGGCGCCCACGGCCGCTCAGGGTCACCGCTGGCGGCGCCGGAAACGGCGCCTCTGGCGGGCCGGCGCCGCAGCGGCGCGGCGGCCAGACCACGTCACCGGCTGGACACGGCGCGGCCGGCCGGGCACTCACTTCCGCACCGACGCCGCCGCCGCCGCTGCGCCGCCTGCCGCCGCCGCACTTGGAGACAGAGGGGCATGGCACCACCATCTGTTTGCGGTGGAAGTGACCAGAAGCGGCCAGGTGGATTACCCATAATAATGCACGGTACCCGACACCATTGTTTCTCCAGCTTTTACGAAAACTGTTTTATGGGACCATTATACGCTGCAAAGCCATTCCCAAAACCCCCACCATAGCCTGATAACAATTCAAGAGCTCAGTGAGTTTATGCAAAATACGTCTGTCATCTTTTAGGAAGCATGGAACAGGGCAGTCAAAACGACTGTGTCTTCTGTTAAAAAGCACGAATTGCCAGCAGTCAAATGCTACTGAATTATGCTCCCACCAATACCATGCAAGAATGAACACCTAATATAACTTGTCCATGGATTGTGTTCCTTGAGTTAAAAAAATCAAAAAAATATTGAACATTCCATCCAACCCAGTTGTGCGACCCGACATGCAATGGGAAAATCTCATCCCATGATAATAGCATAAACGCGCAATCAGGCAACGTTGTATGGCAAGAAAGCTGAGGCAAATCCTGCCAGCACAAGAAATCTTCGCATTGTATCACCACTACACCCCGCAGTTTCAGACCCTGAGCCTGGCAAAATGACCACTCCACCATGATATGACTCCAATACTCAGATGCATTTGTAGACCTCGGCACAGCATTGCATGCCTTATTTCACTAAAAGCGACACTTTCCCACCGCGGGCTGCCCTACAGGACCATTGCACGGCGTAAGGCCAGATTCAGGGCCTCTGTTGGAATGAGCATTGCGCAGTACTTTCATGTCCCCGCTTGTTGCGTCATATGAGTGTTGTCCTATGTCATGCTTTAAATTTTTGTGTCGCTATTTTGGGGTGAGTTTCAGGCTCCAGTCCCATGTCAAGCTTGCCTTATATAAGTCATGTACTGCCTTCGGCATTTAGTATGGATTTTCCATATAATTTCGGATCGCGAGGCTACAGGCCAAACCCAGCATTTGAAGCGTGAGCAGTGAGCAATGATCCTCTACTTTGACGAAAGGTTCAATGAATACGCGCCCAACTATTGGGCATGTTCCACGAGAGGTCTCCGAAATGGTGCATGGCTTCCGCGTGGCAAACAGATACGTAAACGGCCTCCTCGTTTCACATCAGTGCTATTTCAGAAAATGCACGCCGCACTTAATTTTGATTTTCACGTCAATGGTGTAATGCCTAGACTTCAGCCTCCTTTCCAACAAAACCCTTTCACTTGAGCTCAACTCGAAATTGGACCTGGAGTTAAATGGAAGGTTCCATATTTGTGGATATTGAAGCAAGCATCAGACATGATAAAATAGCTCGCTGATACCCATTGGTGTACTTTTAAGTGTAAAAGACTGCTCTAAACACATCGAGCAAATATTCTGCTCAATACATCATTGACCATGTCATGGAGCGTTTATAAGATGTTGAAGTGTCGTCCCACACACGATCCAAAATTGCCACCTTAGCACTCGTTTGTAGTGCTTCAATCTCCTGAGAGGTGGCCTTTGCAGTGCTGCAGGTGTTTGGTTAACCAAATTTCGTTACGTGCTCGTGTTTTGGCCCTTTCTTGTGGTCTCTTCGCATACGTACTAGTGAGTTTAAGGTGTTAACTTGCATTCACATGCACGGTTAAGGCACTCATCTTAAGTTCTTCGATTACAAGCCTTATTTCATAATAACTAGCACCCATGTCCAACTTCTTGTGCTATGTAGCAAACGTGACTAGACTTTGCACCATTGTTAACATCTGCTTGCCGTCTGCTTTATCTAGAAACCTTGCTCACGAACGTCAGGTGTGGACGGCCCGCCGGCTATGTTCTCGCTAATCTTGAACGCCACGTGGCCGATGGGGTGGCGATATTTTGATGATGATACTATCGGACCGTGCATTCCTGATTGACCTTGAAATGGTTTGTACATACTCGTGGGGGTTTGCCTGATGAACTAGGGCGTTTTATGTCTTTAGAAGGGTACGGCTGTGAACTGCGCCAAATGATCGCCAAAATAGCTATTTTAGCTCCAAATCTAATACAAATGTGGATCGACCCATAAAACTTGAGTTTGGGCTCGATGCGGCAATGACCCACCCATCATATCCCATTTAAATTCTTGGCACAACGCTCAAAAGATGCAGTAACTCCAAAGCATAAAAACAAGAACAATAAGCTCCATCCCTACCACAAATGACCCAAGTGTGTTGAAGGAATTCGTGTAGAACGGAAGTCTTCCTGCAAACAATTCATTTAGACATCCAGATGTCCGTTCGAAGGCCACAAAGCGATTTATCCAGTTTGACGCACGGCGGATCATTTCGGACAGCGTCCATAGCCGCGTTTGAGCCACAAGGAAGTGTCGCCTGATCAGCTCGCCGGTAAGCCAAGTTTTGTAGGGCCTGACTATGCATGACTATGTAAACATGCTAGCAGATTTGTTTGTAAGTTACATAAACTCTATTTCAATGGTGAAATCCTGTTTAAAAAGGAGCAAAAAAGTGGAAGGCGTATGAATTATACCAAACAATGCCCCTTTGCCTTAAATTCTGGACACATGTACTATGTCTGCAATATTCTAGCCGTAAAGCGGATGTGCTGCAGCGCTGCCAAAAATATGCCTGAATGTAGATGCGGTCATTTTCCGAATGACTCAGACTTCTCCTTCGTGGTAAAGTTCGTTGGCAGTGGACCGGAACTGTCGACGCAAGTCTTGAGCAGGCAAAAAACCGTTTAGCAACAGCACAGTCTGAAGGCCTGATCAGCCAATCCCCTGTCCGTTTACTCCAGTGGCTCGTTCTATTGTCATAGGATTTTCCATTGTTAGGCCTCTGCACCCCTTTAACGAGAGACAGTCCAGTCTGCAAACGGAGCAAAAAACCAAAGGTGGCACCATGCTCAAAACGATACAGGCCGGTCTGCACATGAGGCCAAGACCCGCGACAGTACCTATCGCACTAAAACGGGGATGGACCAGCCTGCACTTAGGCCAAAAATATGTGGCAGCGCGGTAACGGGAAGAACGACACGGTCCAGCCCACAAACGACGCTGAAAGCTGTGACGGTACCGTGCCTGAAACGACACGGCCCAATTGGCACACGAAGCTGCAGTCTCTGACCACGCAGTGCCAAAACGAGAGGGCCCGGCTCAGACCTGAGGTCCGGCACCACCACGGGGCGTGACTGAAGACATGGGTGGTGGGACGCTAATGCGCTGATGCTGGTGCGCATTTTTCACCTGGCAGGTGTAATCTGCTGGTGTTCCTCCGGGTTTTTCTCATCACGTCTTGTACTGCAGCCCGAACAAGGTTTCCGTCACGTTCTGGGACGATCCGCACTCGCTCAAGAACAGCAGCATCTACACGGCCATCGGCGCTGAGAAGCGTTCACGACTCTGCGGTTCTTCACGTCCGCGACCGGGCGGATGTGCGACGCGACAAGTCACGAGCGACGACGTACCCCGGCCGGGCCTGTTCGCCGGCGCAGAGGTCGATCGCAGGGGCCGGCCTTGCTGGCCTTTGTTCGGGCAGGGTGGCGGCCGGCGCGCTGCCCTGCGCCCGACTGGAGGGCTGCAGCAGCTCAGAGGCGGCCTGCGGAGGGCTGCCGCGGGCTGCGGCGGCTCCGCGGCGGGCTGCAGCAGCTCCGCGGCGGGCTGCAGCGGCTCCGAGGCGGGCTGCGGAGGGCTGCCGCGGGCTGCGGCGGCTCCGCGGCGGGCTGCGGAGGGCTGCCGCGGGCTGCGGAGGCTCCGCGGCGGGCTGCGGAGGGCTGCCGCGGGCTGCGGAGGCTCAGAGGCGGGCTACGGAGTGCTGCCGCGGGCTGCGGCGGCTCCGCGGCGGGCTGCAGCGGCTCCGAGGTGGGCTGCGGAGGGCTGCCGAGGGCTGCCGCGGGCTGCAGCGCCTCCGCGGCGGGCTACGGCGTGGCATAAGGCCGGCCCACGGTGTCGCCTTGACACCGCTTCTGCCGCTCATCACTGTGCTTATTTATTGTTGTTTACATGTTTCGTGGAGTGAAGTGGCAAACGTGTAGAGACATTAATACAGTATTCGGCTTGACTAATTGCCCTCTCACACATTGAGCCATGGCCGATGGGAAAGGTCCTAAATGCATTGCAAAAGAGAGTAGGATGTTGCAGTTTCGGGGATGTGTCATTTCTCATGTCCTGGAGGCACCTTATGGACAGTGAAGAATAGTCAAACTTTTAACCGGCCGGGTGTACCGCGAATCTTGGCTCGCAGTTCGTTCAACTCTACGAAACATGAGGGTCGACCCGACCCGACCCGACCCGAACGAACGTTTTTTTCAGGCTGTTAGTATCATTCAACCTTGACTGTGCAGTAAATTTCTACCCGATAAACATACGATGATATACGGATGAACGATGACTAATAGCCAGCTGACAAATATAGGTCGGGATGGTCATTTCATCAAAATATATCGACACGGAGTGGGTTTTGCATGGAAAATGAATATGATTCACCGACTGACTGTTATTCTCCATGTGGCTTCCGCACAATTTTCCATGAATGCAGGTGGGGAAAAATATCTGTGCTGGCTTTTAAATCGACTGAATAAGCATCCACTGATTAGCATGAGTATTTTGGCCAGCGTTTGCTGCCCCGAGCTTACACAAGCTCTGAATTTCAATACTTTTGGCGTGTCATCCGGACGCACTCCTGTCTGATTCATTCCACGAACATACCAATCATTCATTCCAGGATTTGTTCCTGGAACATCCATGTGGGACTTTTTCGGGAGGGGGGCTGACTGAAGTGCGAGCCGTGGCGCGGAGCCGAGGGTCGGTCAGCGGCGCTGCTTCGCGCCGACAGCGGACCTCCTCACGCCGCCGGCCGACGGCCTTGGCAGAACGGATGGCCACTCGGTGGCGCGCCGCAAAAAGGCGCGAGTTTTGACGCGCGCGCTCGGCCCCAGATCGGCCGGCCCTCGCGTACGCGCCGCCGCCGTACCCGGCGGCAGGACTCGTTTTTGTTCCCAGGCCCGATAGCATCGGGTGACGGTGGCGCCACGGCGCGGCGCCGGCGCCGCCGACCCCAAGGTTGGCGGCCGGCGCGGCCCGGCCCGTCGCCGGACGGCGGCCGGCCGGCGCCGCCAGCCAGCCGGGGCGCCGGCCGGGAGCCGGCGCCGGCACCTGCGCGCCGCGGCGGCGGCCTGCGCCGCCCGCCCAGCTCTGTGGCTGATCGTGACTGTTAAAACGTACGAAGAACTCCTATCGTGCAAAAACAGGCCAATGATTTGGGAAAAGAAAACAGCTACAATTATGATGTTAGGCGGTGTTAGCCAATTATTTAAGTGGCAGAGATTGCAATATTTATGTGGCAGGGATTGCCATGAAATGGCATTCCGCACATACACAACGGACCTTGCGGAAGGTAGATGCACTGATAACAAGATAAATTAACAGCGATTGATGAAAGCAATGCTGCTGACGCAGATGACGAAACTTGCCCGACGTGGCAGAGGGGTAAGTCGAGTTGGACTATGCTTCACGCACTTTGCCATGTAAATCCCATGACAAATTTCCGGAAATGTTGGGCTGGGGTCCTCCACTCAGTTTTTCTGGTTCCTGCCTCCATCTCTGGCGCTACACAGCCAGGCTTCAATGCATTTAGAGATCTCCGGCACCCATAGGGACCCAGGCCATTTCAGAACCTTTGGCTGCTCTTCACACGGCAGCCATCTTGAGTCTCCCGCATCGTGCACTCCCATAATCCCGTGGCCCCAGGGTTCTGTGCGAGTCCAGTACCCCTCACACTCGCAGACCCTTGGATGATGATGGGGTCCGTTGACCGCCCTGGGCCCATCATATTACGAAGACTGGAAATCAAGGGCTCGTGATCCCCTCAGTACACCTGCCGGACAAGGGAGCTTGACCTCCGCGGCGCAGTGATGGTCTAGGGCCGACACTTCGTTATTTCAAGGCCTCTCCTCAGTGCGTATTTTTTCATAAATATCTGATGAATTGCTTCTGGGGGCTTTTTAAATATTCAGTAGCCGTAGCCGCCTGAAGCGCGTTAGCAGTTTTGGTCTTTCAATGTCCCCGGGCCCCTGGGCCATATCGGGGTCGATGGCTACCCCGGAACGCCTACATTCTTGGCATCCTGGGCCGTTTAAGACCCATTGTCACTCTGAGATCTTTGAGAGATTGAGATCACTATATGATCCAGCTCTCATGGCATATTGAAAGCCCTTGATCAACCCGGAACCATGATGTATATATCTCTATTTCTTAAGATCCTAAACTTCCTTTACGGGCTACGCTGCGCTCAGACGATAGCGGAATATTAGATGCTTCTGAACTTTCTCGAACTCTGACAATGTTCAGTTCCTTGACCAACTCGATGGTCTGAAGAGCTCTTAGGTCTTTCCTGACATCGCATGGGCCCGTTAAGTTATGCGGTGGCATAACAGGCCCTGCCCTCCACCCATACTCTGAGGAGAGGAGCGGTTCCCCGCTGCCCCCCCCCCCCCCCACACTGGCACTGCAACACTGATGCGCGTTGCATCTGAGTCGTAGACAATGTATCGCTTCTTCCAGAACGGAAGAAAAGCGTTTTTGAAAGCGTATCTCGGATACACGATGCCGCCCCAGGGGTGAGGAACGAGACAATAGCGCCATCTATACAGCCCGCGCAACGGTCGTACTGCAGTCACACATGTGCACCGACAGCGCCACCATGCGTCTAATTTACAAGGTAAAACTTGGTTAGCTACTCCCCAGAGCGCTCTACTCGCCGTGTTTCTGGCGCAATGCGCGAGGCGTCTTGAGCGGAAGCGGGCGACGGACGCTGCAGCGGCGCGGGCGTGCCTCCGGTCTGCAGCCCAGCCTTGTCGCCCACAGCGTGGAATGCGGCGCAGAATGACTCACCACGTCGCCGCTGCGGCAGTGCGTGAACGCCGGCCGCCGGCGCCCGCGAGTTCGCGACAGGTGCCGGCCGCACTGTATCAAACGCTGGAATGTGCCATTGATGACCGTAGCGTGACGCGCAAATATGCAGGGCACACTTCACGTGCCCGACAAACAGGGCGCCGCGCACTAAAGTCGACCGCGAGGTCGCGCCGGCTTGACGTGGTAACGCTGTTCTCCTTCCAAAGGCTAACAGGCCATGTGGAAACGTTCATCGAGTTTCCACATGGCTTGGTTCAGGAACGAGTTCATCATCCAAGCCTCCACGCGGCACCGGGCGTCGCATGGCCCAGTTTCCATCGGTGGCGGCCAGCTGAAACGACGCCAAGATCCGGCTGAGTCGACGCCGCCCCTAAAATCAGACTGACGGAGCGCCGGCACCCCGCATGGGCATCTTCCGATGCAGAAATGCCACTCGTTGATAATTTTTACGGGCGGGAGCGGCGACCAGTGGCGGGTCCAAAGAACGGGCCATGGGACTGCGCCCTCCTTGGACCGAAGGGTCACCACAGTTTTGTAAAAGGGTACCAAAATCCGTATTTCGGGTTCGCATAGCCTTCGATTACAACACGCACCAAACTTCAGGGGCTCACGAACTGCCCACAATCTTGCAATTCAACATCGAAAGAAAATCGGCCTCTAGAAATAAAGGGGACAGAGCGTGGCGGACCGTTCCAGCGGAGGACATTTTACCGGTAGAAACAAGAATCTAAAAATAAAGTGGTCGAAATCCGGAGACTTCTGTGTGAGGAGGGGAGGGCCAGAGAGCACAATTAAGTGAGGCCTCTCCCTCGACGAAATCCTGGATCGGCCCCTGGTGACGACCGCATGCTGTCGACGGTACGCTTCCGAAACGGTGGTGTCCATACCCGTGAACTAACCAGCCACTCCTCTGCCGAACCCCCGAGACCATGTCGTGCTTGGTTCAGCTGCTGTGCAGGGTCTCTCCCGTATCAAGCGCTTTTGGCCACATAGCCACTCCTGCGTGATCCTCCGCACGAAAGTACCTCATCGCAGTGCCACTGACGGTATAATCCTGGTTGTACGAGCATTTCATGCAAATTGTGACAAGATACTCAGACAGCCGTGCAAAGTTCGCGTGCATCCATCTCCAGAATAGGTAACCCTGTTCACATGAAATAATACTATGCAGGCAACAAATTACTTTCGCATATACTAAAGTTTACAAGTAGATGAAATTTCATTTCATTTCATTTCCTTCGCTTCTCCTCGCTCTACTTCGTTCGAATCGCTCACTTCGCGATTCAACTCGGCGAAACGAGAAACTACAGATTCCTTTGCTAAGGAACCACCCACAAATTACGCAACACATTAGGACTACCCCCACCGGAACATACAACTTCAAGGCATATCCCATACACATTCCTCACACATGTCCTATCAGTGATGACTCCCGACCAATTCCCCGTCCATGCCCACATTAGCCGTACACCCACACTAGTCCTGCACCCACAGCAGTCGTACACCCACACCAGTCGTACAAGTTATGGATCGTCCCAACCCACAAATGTATGAGTACAATGCTAACGTCCGTACGTGACGTCACACCTGAAACGTACAAATACAACATGGATCCAGTCCACAGGGACAACAGGAAAGCCACCAAAAAAACCGGTAGAAAGGGAAAGAGCCCTATACTTGTGTAAATTGATCTCAAATCTCCGGAGTGCTGAAAATTGTTCTAAACTGGTGCAATCATGTATCTCGGCGATGGCTTAGGACTATCCAGTATGATGACAACACACTTACGCAAATGCACCGTGCTAAACAGCAATATATGTACATCAAAACACCGTGCTCTTCGCGAGTGTATTGGCATTCTTTTCAGTCGATATCCTTGAACATCGAGTCCAACTAGGCGCTAATTTGGCTTATTATGG
The DNA here is from genome assembly GCF_011947565.3 of Pollicipes pollicipes. Taxonomy (NCBI): domain Eukaryota; kingdom Metazoa; phylum Arthropoda; class Thecostraca; order Pollicipedomorpha; family Pollicipedidae; genus Pollicipes; species Pollicipes pollicipes. The sequence goes on from NW_023595973.1 coordinate 19,160, forward strand.
GGTCTTCAATGCCTTCATATAGCCAAACATGGGGTTTCCAGACGCATTTGCTGTTTGGCGAGCGAGATGAGATTGCCCCCTCAGCCTCACATCACGTCACGGAGGCGAAGGCAAGTGACACATTCTCGGACCAGTCCCACCGTCCGTTTACACTATATTTGGACACGTTTAACGGCTAGTTGTCAAACACGATACACTGAGAGAGCTGGCATCCAGGTATGTTGTGCACTGACAATCTGACCAACATCTCAACGCTCACTGTAGTCATGTTGACGTGCCTCTCACTGTGCACGTTCATAGCGATAAACCTAGAGCATATTACAACATTGCATTGGAATTTCACATGCAATCCAGTTATATGATAGCAATCCGAGCTGCGGAATCCCGGAATCTAGTCTTACCCGTCATAGGGGAGCAATGCCATGAATGGGTTAATACGGTGCGCAGATGTTAGCCATGCGTTTACGGTGTTTTTTTTTCCAAGTTGGAACTTTGGAGGAGCGGCTAGAGCTCTAACCTTTTCTTTTTCCCTTCTAAATGAGACCAGCCTACTTGCTCAGCGCCAGTAGCTGCGCCCACGCTTCTTGCTCCCATCTCATCTACCCTTAAGCTCTCCCGTCACTTCCCGCTCTCCTGCCTTCAAGCATCCCGCTGGACGTCTGTGTTTCGGCCCCATGCCGCGTATCCGACAGGAAACGACGCCGGCTCGAAGAAGCGGGCCGTGGCGATGGGGGCCGCGCCACATTCCGCGGCCGGCCACACGGGTGGTCGCGGCCTGCTTCGCGTGCCAGAGCCGGACCAACAGCGCCCCGTGGCGGGAGCAGCGGCCGGCCGCGTGCCACGACAGTCGAGCACGCAGCCCGACGCGGCGCACTACTCAGCACTGCTAGCCAGAGCTGGAGGGCAGAGGATCAGGCGTGGTCCCTGTGTTGCCTCCAGTGTGAGGGCGGGCACAGGCCGGGCTCGGGCCGGGCTCAGCCTCCAGTGTGGTGGTCGGGCTCGGGCCGGGCTCAGCCTGCAGTGTGGGGGATGGCTCGGGCCGGGCTCAGCCTCCAGTGTGGGGTCGGGCTTAGCCTCCAGTGTGGGTGCGGGCACAGGCCGGGCTCGGGCCGGGCTCAGCCTGCAGTGTGGGGCGGGCCGGGGCTCGGGCCGGCTCAGCTGCCGAGCCGCCGCCAGCCGGTCGGTGGGGCCGGACTCGTGACCTGTCCCACACCAGGCGGTGCCGGCCGGTGCCGCCCGAGCCGCGCGTCCGGACGGCGGCGGAGCATGCCCTGCACGACACCGAGCGGCCGGCCCGGTCCGCCGGCCGACCTGGCGCTCAGCGCCGCCTCCGCCGGCCGCCACTCGGCATTAACATAATACGCCCGGAATCTGGCGGCCGGTCGCTCTCCCCGACGGCGTCGCCGCTGACCGCGCTCAGGGGTGACGCCCGGCGGCGCGCCGCAGCGGCCGGCATCCGGTACGGAGGGGGGACGGTCCGGCGGCGGTCGGAGGGGACGGCTGGCGCTGATCGGCGCCGTCGCCGCCACGGGGGACGCCGCGTCGGCACGTGGCCGGCGCTCGACGGCGGGAGAGCCGCATTCCACGCCGCCGGCCGCCGCGGCCCGCCGCGGCCCGTCGTCACAGCCGGGCGATGGAGAGCGGTGGCGCTGAGCGTCCCGATGACCGAGAGAGAAGACAGAAGAGAGAGAAGATAGAAGGAAGAGAGAGAGAGAGAGGAGAGAGAGAGAGAGAGAGAGAGAGAGAGAGAGAGAGAGAGAGAAGAGAGAGAGAGAGAGAGAAGGAGAGAGAGGAGAGAGAGAGAGGAGAGAGAGAGGAGAGAGAGATAGAGGAGAGAGAGAGAAGAGAGAGGAGAGAGGAGAGAGAGAGAGAGAGAGCAGAGAGACGAGACAGAGACAAGAGAGACAGAGAGACAGAGAGAACAGAGAGAGAGACAGAGAGACGAGAGACAGAGAGAAGAGAGACAGAGAGACAGAAGACAGAGAGACAGAGAGACAGAGAGACAGAGAGACAGAGAGACAGAAGACAGAGACAGAAGACAGAGAGACAGAGAGACAGAGAGACAGACAGAGAGACGAGAGACAGAGAGACAGGAGACAGAGAGACAGAGAGACAGAGAGACAGAGAACAGAGAGACAGAGAGACAGAGAGACAGAGAGACAGAGAGACAGAGAACAGAGAGACAGAGAACAGAGAGACAGAGAGACAGAGAACAGAGAGACAGAGAGACAGAGAGACAGAGGACAGAGACAAGAGAGACAGAGAACGAGGAGACAGAGACAAGACAGAGACAGAGACGAAGAGACAGAGACAGAGCAGAACAGAGACAAGACAGAGACAGACAGAGACAGAGAACAGAGAAGAGAGACAGAGACGAGACAGAGACAGAGAGACAGAGACAGAGAGACAGAGACAGAGACAGAGAGAACGCAGTGCGCCGGTCGGCTCGCCATTGTCCGCCTTTTCCGCGCCGCCCACCTCGAGCTGACCGGCACGCAGGGTCGCGCCGTCTGACCCCGCCTCTCCAAATGACGGGCGAGAGGCTGGCCGGGCGGCGGCCTGGCACGGCAGCCTATGGAGATGTACGACACTCGGCGACGCGATCCGGAACAACCGGGTGGAAAGCGAGCCCAGTGACGGCCTCCAGCTGAGAGACTGAGAGCGTCGGCGGTACCTGATCGGTCGCACAGCCCAAACCCATCGTCACCGAGATGCCGGGCTGCGGCTGCCGCGGGACTGATCAGCATCACGTACACCACCATCACAGTCCGTGCAGGAGCGGAGGGCACGCGCGGCCTGGCCGCCCAGGGCGTCGACGCCTCGGCCATCGGAATTCGGCTTGTTCCACGCGCGGACGGCACCGCGCAGCTGCTCGTACATTCCCCACAAATCGACGTTGCGCCCGCCGGCCGAATGCTCATAACAAAATGGAGTGAGCAAATGCCTCTCGTTCCGAAAACTGGCTCCGGCTTTGGCCCTCCCCTATCATATTTTTTTTAAGGATCCACTTTTGACTCTTGACAGAAATAACAGAAGAGAACCTTTCTTCATCTCTTCCTCCTAAACCATAGCAATGTATGACAGGAAGAGTTCTTTATTTCGATGAACACAACTTCAAATGCGATTGTCTGTCGCGCCGAAATCCCACATTTGGCGGTGAGCGGCCCACGCCAGCCTCGTAATCCGATCCTCCGACATGGTGACACGGTGCGCAGGGGTCGTGCCGGGCCGCCGCTCCGTGGGAGCGCTCCGCCGCGCCCGCTCCGTCGGGCGGTGCCGTCCATTCAGGCGAGACCGAGCCGCGGCATGGCGGCCGGAGCCTGGGCACGCTGGGGAGGCGACCTCGCTCCGGCTCGCAGCGACGGGAACCTCCGGCGCGCGAAACAGCGTGTTCGGTGCCGTGACGGGACAACAGATCCTGTTTTAAAGCCCGTGCCGCGGAAGATTGAAGTGGGTAGAATGGGTATTGGGGCTTTCGAGAGCTTCGTTTGCGTGGCCATGCAGCTGCACGGTTGGAGATCGTGATGACAAAATATAGCATGGCATAAATATTGTATGGAGTGCGCAAAAAGAGCATGCACATTAAGATATTACAGGATAACGGTCATGATGGGATCAGATTGCATCGGATAACGACCAAATGGGCTAAAGATTGTATGCCAAACATACACTGGATAACGGCCGTACGAAATGGATGTCTTAGTGACAAGAGCACGTTCTTAAACAAAGATCATACAGATGGAGATCGCATGGGCGACTTCGCTTCTTAGGTACGACTTCGTAGCGAGACAAAATATGAAGCTCACACTGATCGGCTAACGACGGCGCCTCGCAGCCCCCTGTCATCCCTGTGCGTCGCTATAGGATCATTTCGGTGATGTGCCAAATGTGCCGCGCGGAAGAGACAAAATAATTTCACCAGCCTTGACTCGCGTCGCTGCGTGTCGCTTGCTTTTGCTCAGTTCACGTTATTGATGATTTGTGGGGGACTGAGGCAGCCCTTGTTGGATTTATTTATGATATGTTTAAAAGCTTTTGTGTATTATGCAAGAAAATTAAAAAGGCGTGTTGTGCACGATGCTGTGTGTGTATAGTACCCATAAGTAAACCTGGTGATAATTTTGAAGGCGCAGGTTTTTCTCTTTTCATGATTTTACTGTAAGGTGGCATTGGGCCGCTAGTTGCATCGAGTTCTGAGTGCTTTGCCAGCTGTCTTGCACTATGCTTGTGTGTGTGTTGTGTTTTATGCCTGTAGGTACAAAGATATGGGTGAACCTGGTGGCACAAAATATACCATATTATTGTTATTATATTGTTAAGCTGATACATCTCTTCAATCAATCCTGGCACTGCTGATATAAGTAGCCTCTATTTTTCACAAAAAATTGTTTGAAAGCATTTTGAGGTACGAAATATCGTTACGAAAAAGTTTGCTTTCCTGTATTGCCGGGAAAACTTCTACCCCTTTGAAAACGATGAAATCTGCATATCAAACAAGATATGGCCAGAGTGACAGCTATATGACCAGAGTGACAGCTATTTACGCAATAAGCTCAAAATCAATTTCGTTTATCCGCTCATGGCTATTGGATGCATTTCAAAGATCGGAGTACGTTGTGACAAATGGCAGGTTTTGATCTCTTCGGGTACTAAGATGACCCGATGCAAGATTTAAAGTGATTGCATTGGATTCCTGTGGGGTAAGCAATCCGGAAACATGTATGACATGACTAATTCATCGTATGTCATGCTGACCTCGTATGGCCTCATCTTGGGAGCCCACCTACATCTTGGCTATGTACTGACAAAAAATCGTAGCTGATGTTTAAGCTGCATAAGGGGAGAAAAATGGATGTGAAAATATTGTTAATCATAGGTACCATGAATAAACCAGCTTGTCACGCTAACCTTTGGAATGACTTTGACCTGACGCCACTGTGGCATCAACATGTTCGTAACACAGCATCCTCACTTAGCCCAAGAGCATACATTTTCGAAGAAATGAAACGCCTTAATTGATCGACCCCCAGCAAACAGTAATGCAGCGGGTGTCCTGCAGGCTTTTGACGTGACCTTGACTTTTCATGTCAGTATGATTTCGAATTGTTGTTTAAGATGCAACATTAACTGTTTCCGTTTGCGCATATATGTGCAAATTAGGCAATGAATTCTCGAAAAAGCTTTGTGGTCTCCAGGCTTTCCAGCCCAAGACGCTCAGCTAGGACGCCAGCCAATTGACGATGAAAGGCTTTGAGTTGATATTATGGCCTGTTCGGAGAAGAAACAGTCTTGTTATGATCCAACCAAAGATATTAAGGGCTTAAGCATTGGAACCGTTCCAAAAGCCGAGCATACTGCGGTAGGCATGCATCCGCCGTTTAACATTACGTGCCGAGCACACCTGTGACGTCATCAGTCGAAGCACCGGAATTTGGCCGGACGGTTCTACCTTATGTTCTAGGCCTTGGGCGTCTCCACCTCCAATGGCGCAAGCAAATAAAGCGTTGATTTCGGCTGATGAACGTGTGCGTTTCACAAAAGCGAACCGTCGATGTTCCCCTAACTCGCCCAGTTTACCTCAGTTTGAACAGTTTATCTACGAGTCTATACCATTTTGCAGCTGATACCCCTTTTCAATTGCGCACGTCTGCTGTTGATTTAATGCGGGTTCTGCCGATTTAGTGGCATTAGATAACTATGGTCAACGACATCGTTTTTTTCTTAACGATTCCTAACGATGTGTCGTGCGGCACATTGACTTCGTTTTTTCATTCCAGATTTGCACAGGATTCGTTGTCATGCGATCTCCTTTCACGGTGTTTTACTTACGACTTGTTTCGACACGGTCGTCATCCATACATTAAGTTACTATACATGAAATAGTCCGATAACCACAGGGCAGTAGAAACCCAATGACCAGGCCTCCCTGCCTGAAGCGCGGACAGATCGCCGACATCTCTGTACGGACACGCGTCGCGCGGCCCGCGGTTTCAGCGGGACATGACTGCCGCAGCAGGAGGTGATGCGCGCTAGGATCGCCGCGCGCCGGCCTCAGCCGCGGCACGCGCCAGCGGCGGGCGGCGGTGCCACTCAGCGGCGGGTCGTCACACAGCGGCGGGCGGCGCAGTCGGCGGCGAAACAATACGGGCGGCCGCAGGTGAAACACGCCGCGTCGGGACCGTTGGGGAGGTGGCGCGGTACTCACCGATCTCCTGCCCCTGCACCATCGAGGCAGCTCTGGAGAGCACCTCCAGAGGGGACTCTCCCGGCGGATCCATCGCCTCTCTGAAACAGGCGACACGCGGCGGTTGGGACAGCCCTTCCTCTCAACAGAGCGTAGTCAACGAGTACACCCCCCCGAAATGGCATCGCGGCACGTGATACGACAGATGAACAAACAAGCGGGGAAAACAAACTGTCACGAAGGGCGTTCGGAATTAACAAAGACTAAGCCATCTCATCCCCTGTGTTTCGTGACGAGGTACATTATAACAGCTGGGGACCAATAACTTACAATATAGACTCCTTATCACTGGTCCATTCAGAGACACCTCGTCAAGCGGATTCAGCTCGATCTCGAATCGGGTAAGGTTCCTCGAGACCATCGACGGAGACAGATCCATTCCGAGGCGCTGCTGAATAGCCCTCGGTCGCCCTGCCGCAACAGTGTGGTCAAAAGTCGCTGATAAGCCGGGACCGGCGCCGTGCCGACGGTAACCAGGCCGGGTGTGGGGGAAATTGCGCAGTTTCGTCCACGCGCCGACGCAGGAAACGGTTCGATGTGCTCACTTCCGGCGGAAACCTGTGCGAGCGCACTGGGCTGGGGTCACTGGCCCGCAGAGAAAGCTCGTGCCTACACTTCCGGTGGCGATTCTGAGCGCAGCAAACAACGTTCCGAAGCTCACGCACGTGGGCGGCGAAATTGCGGGGTTAAGGTGCGCCGACTTTTAAGTAGCCACTAAGTCTTAGTCAAATTAGGCCAGCTCGGGTATTTCTTCAAAGCAAACGTGCCGTTTGCGATGAAGTCCCTCTATTCCCAAACGCATTCCACCGCACTAAGTTCGTCCACAAGTTCGCAGCGGACAGCAAGGCAGGCAGGCGTCCGCCCTCGAGGCTGCACGCCTCCGGCGCCGGCTCGAGGAGGCCGATGTTCCGGACGGCGCCCGGCGGCCGTCGCGCCGCTGCGCTGCTCCACGGCTCGCCCGGCCGCCGCCCGTTTCGACATGGCCGGAGATGCGAGACGTCCGGCCGTAAAATCGATGGCCGCCGCGCCGCCGCCGCCGCCGCCGCCGCAAGTCGGCTCTGGCGTGCCGTTCCACGGAGCGGCGGCGGCGGCCGGGAGCGGACTGCAGCTCAGCCGGCATCAGCGAGCTCCGCTGCCGGCCCATCCACAGTGCTCACGACCAGACAGTCACCCACCGACTCGTAGTGGTATAGGAAGATTATTAACGCTCGGGGAGCGACACCAGGCAAAAGACACAAAGAAATGGGCGCCAGTGACATCAGATCAATACGGTTGCTGCCCATGCAGAATTTCGTGTCGTGGTAGCCGCGCCCGGGACAACGGCCATGGGAAGTCCCGCATGGCCGTCTCGCCAGACCGCGCTGCTTGGCAAGTGATCGTCTCGACACAGCTGGAAATTGTTTACGGAAAAAAATCCAGTCACTCTTCTAGCTTTTAAATAAGTGGGACATAGATAGGTTGGCTGGAACGGGGAGACTGGCCAATTTTGAGATGTCGAGAATGAAGCTATCTGGCAAGCTTCTTACATTTGAAGGGCATTTGCTGCCTATAGGGCTTCGTAAGCAGGTGAGTTTCTAAGGAGTCCATTCTTTCATGCTTAACCGGCCACGTCTTCTCACGTTTAAAAGAGTGAAATAATAAAAAATTGTCCATTTCGGGTGAAGTGAAACTTCAAAGCTAAACTAGGCCACCATAGGATAAGCAACGGGAGCAAAAGGTGTGACATCACTAACGTGTCAGTTTATTTATTAGAGTGGAGCACAAAGTCCCTTACTGGTGTGAAGTGGGTCAGTCATGTCCAGTACTCCCCGGACGCATGGCTCACAAATGGCGGAGCTCAGCCTGCCCGACATCTGTGTACATGGGCTCTATCACTGAGGAGTGTCAAGAACACGATGGAGTTACAGTCGCTGTGTGACGAAGACCCATATCTATCTAGTTACGAAACTAAGGTATGTCAAAGAGGCAACTGTCATCCAAGACATCGCATGGACAACCATCTCATGGTCTCATGATCCGAAAAAGAAATATAAAACAAACCAGCCTCCTAATTAATACCTACTTATAATACCTACTAATACCTCTTACATTTGGAATTCCTGCGGAATACCTTCTACAGACGAAAGCTTTCATGGTGCCCACTTAACACGTGACCCAAATCTCCCCACCTTACCCGATGTTTTCCGTTTATATGTAAGGTTTTGCTCAAGACGAAAACGACATTCAGAGAATGACTTTTTACCACCACTCCTCACCAGTTCAAAACCAATTGCTTAAGTGCCCAGTGAACGGCCTGCTCTCAATGTATGTTGAAATGTTTGCACCACGTGCGTATCATCCGTGCCAAAAAGCTGATGCTCCCTCCCACGACGCAGAATTTCAAATGGTAAGTGCGCGCATTTCACAAATGCCCTCATGCAGTTTATTTGTGCAGTTCAAAGCTGTCTTCACGGCGTGTTGGTAGTGTATGGGGGAATCCTCGCGTGTAAAGTAGTTGAATGTCACCTGTAGTAAGAGCATCACTATTTCTCTGGTTTTTTGCATGAAATATCACTCCAGTTCTTCCTGTGCTATGCCTTCAATCCCCGATCATGCGTGATCACATGTTCGGCGTTACCACATTCAAAATGTCATGCACTTTGATAGCATATGTTTATCTACAGCATGTACTACAGTACAAAGCCTAGCTCATCACAATAAACTCAAGACATCCGAAATCACCGCATTATGTCATGTCAAAGAACTTGTTTGATCCCCCAAACATAGACATTTTTTATTTTGCATAAAGGGCATGATATTTTGTTGTGACCTTTAGGCGCTCATGGCGACAGACGTGCGGACATCAGTGTAGTTTTAAAAAGCACGTAATATTAGATAATTCAACAGGACGTTGGAGCGTCGGATGCCATACTAGGTATGTTTTTGGATCGGAGGTGCAGTGAACTGCGTGTACTCAGAAACAAATCAAAGGAAACGGCACTTGATATTGCTGAGGCGACAAAAACGGATCTTCACATCCTGCACTGGTGGAGATCCTTTTACTACAGAACTACCAGAACTGCACTGCCAAAGGCGTTTTCGGTGACATGTTTTGATTTCTTATCAAAGTTGTGATTGTATTATAAATTAGCTTTGTGAAGACTAGAAATGTGACAATGCTTATTTAGTCCTCTGACAAAATATGAGCTTATTGTTTATTTAGGAAAAATCAAGCTCACTAGTTCTTCATATTGCAAGCGCTTGCGAAGTTCACATTTCGCGGGCATCGAGGCTAACCATAAACGTTAGCATGCAAAATGTTCCACCATTTATGCCCAGTGTCCCATGTGGCATGCATTAGGCATCACCATCGACAAACATTTAGGTAGGAGAATCACCCATCAAATGGCATAAACAAGCAGTGCTACCATCAGTGCAAAGTACAAAACGCTACCAGCACCGAGAGCAGTACTATACGTGCTGTCATATTTGGACAAACACTACTCTCCCATGGGGTCAGTGTTGGAGATGAAATTTGGTGGTAGCCCTACATTACTCGGAAATGACGCCTAGCAGAAACAAGCTAGGCGAGCCGGGGGAGCATGACGTTCCAACGTATTTTGTTCAAAAATTATTCCACATGCCAAATCTATCTAATTACAGAAACATCCAAGCAAAGATCTCGGATGCGGTGACAAGTACGCAACGTGCTAAATTGCAGTGACTGAGGCGCATGTACATGTGATACAGCCATGCAGCCTTGCATTCATAGTCGAGGCCCATATAAAAATCACTTGTGCAGTGGAGCCAGCTCACTGCCTGTAAGAAGTCAGAGACGGAGTGCACGAAACTGCTTGACTTGCCCAGTAAACCTCCGCCTGGGTAAGAAAGCCGCTCTCCTACAGCGTCCATTGGACTTTCAACTGTTAGAAAATTTGCAGCATCCGTGCCGCGGAAGTGGCCTTCAACACACATTCCCCAATGCGTGCTCAATGCGAATTTGTGGTTGCAAGTGTGGCTTCATTGACAGACCACGATCATATATCTCAGACCCCACCCCGT
>NW_023595974.1:0-13914 GCF_011947565.3 Pollicipes pollicipes
CAGCCAAGAATTTCGGGTGGGGGTATCCTTGATTACTGCTGAACCCTGTTGAGTAATCCCCTCATCGACGCTTGTAAAATGATCACTTACACCGTTACTCGAACCGTTTGTCTCGTCCCGATCGACAATCTTCAGGTATGATTATTTCATGCACGTGGTAAAAACAAGGAAGCACTGCACATGAGTGGGTTGTATGTAAGGTAATAGGATACAAGATATCCCTTAACCTCGGTGGCCACTCAGTATCTATAAGCCTGCAAATAGCTGGTGTCGTCAACGTTGTAGGGGTGTCTCCCCGAAAGGTGCATAGCGGCCATATGCAAGGACCTCGCGCTTAACACGCGCTCGAGTGGGGGTCAAACTGACCCCCCGAAGGTTTTTTAAAATGGTTTCCGAACAACGCGGCGAAGACGCACCAAATTTTGCAGAGCTGTAGACAATTGAATAGCAAATCGTTTGGTATCACAAAGTTAGATGTACTTTGTAAGTTCGCTGATCTATGGCAGGTCAAAGTCAGGTCATGGTTTCAGCGAAGGCAATTTCTAGGGAATCCTTCAATCTGATCCGACAACGGAGTGTTAGACCAAGCCATACATCTCTGAGATGCTTTCTTAGGCAACACAACAGTTGAATGAGCAAATTACATTGACTTAAGGTCAGGTATGAAGGTTACACTAAGGTCAAAACCAACCTGTTTTGTTACTCTGGGGCTTGCTGTGTGGAATAGGTACTGGTGCTCATTATAAATTTATTGATAGCGGGATTGATTGCATTATATATCTTTCATGGACTTCTTGGAGGTCAGAATAGGTCATTGACCTAAAATGACCCAGGTCAGCATTTTGTTTTGCAGACATACTGTCCAGCGTAATCTTTGTCGCTTAGTCAAATGCAAAACTCAAAGCAATCTTGTATGATTTTGGTCACCTTGACCTTCAAAGGTCAAATAAGGTCACTTACCTCGAATGAATGTGTGACCTTTTGCTTAGAAACGGTTATCCAGGTTCTGGGGGCACTTATGAGGCCAACCTGGAACTTGATCTTGTTTGACCTCTTTTGACCCAAAGGTCATGAACTAGGAGCCTGCAGCGTTGACCTAAGTGAGTTCACGTACAGGTTAAGACATCCTGTAGATTTGGTGTCTCTAGCTTTCTTAGTTTCCGAGATCTTAGGGGGGGGGGTTCAAATTGACCCCCACACCCGAGCGAAGGGTATCTAGCTGGCCACCCGGGCGTGTGTTAAAGCACCAGCATAACTGATGCGTGGAGGTGCTGCTTCTGTTCCCGTGATTGTTTCATGGATACTTGTTTTATCGTAGCGTTAGCTTGATGGAAGCTGCTGATATGAACAAGGCAAACCATCAGCTCCGGGTTGAAGGTATCATGAGCTCTGGTAATGCAAATAAACAACCTTCAAGACAAGAGGAGCCACTGTTTAAGTGGCATTATCAAGAAAACACTGATACACATGATGAGAAACCCAGCGTTTCCAGGCAGCACTCACTGCCACCCTAGGCGATGAGCATACTGAAAACTTTGAGCTTCACAAAACACATTCATTTATGTTTTAAAACGTTGTTTAACCGTGACCTAGCATATGGAAGGCCGGTGATTTATATCATATGAACTCATAGTGGAGACTTTTCGTAACTATATCCACATGTCTATGTGGTGCATGGAGCCTGTGGAGCTCAAAAGCAAGGAATTCAAGTTTTTGTCTTCAGCTTAATTTTGTCTTGCTATTCGATTTCCACTAAAGATGAGACAGTGCTGCATGACTAGATTGCGTCTTGGTTCCAGCAGGCCACAATCATCAGTCAGCCTTCGCGGTTACGTGGCTGAACGGCTGTTAGGCACTAAAATATTCCAGCCCCAAGCCAGTGTCACGTAATAGCATTCGTGGTCTCCTGACTGTCTCATGATTCTGCGCGTTCGAACTTCGAGGATCATGGAGCCCCGTTGCAATTCCGATCGGCTCATCTAGCCATGACGCTAGACCATCACGATCTCCATGTTCCCGCACCATTCTGAGCCATCTGAGTGTCTTAGAATCACCATGTCTTGTTTATGCCTTTTTGAGACATAATTGATCTCCTAGAACCATTTTGCGTTTGGGGCACCACCGGTCTGGCCTCTGGGTCCTCTGAGAGTGTCAAGAGAAGAAACCACCTTTAACATAGCATCAAATCACTGACTATAGGCATAGTCGATTTCGAGTATCTTTCGAGACGTTATCGGTCTAGGTTGTATATGAGAGGCCAATAATTATCCCGCAGTCCCCAGGCAGGTGAGGCCTGGCGAGCTCCTGATCAGCTTCAGGATCCCTTTTAATGAGCTTCAAAAGATGTGAGGCACAACGGAGAAACGGTCCGTGACAGGCGCCCTTAAACGGTATTTCCGCCCTCGCCTTCAGGCGACATTCCCAGAAAACTGAAGGGCAGATTTTACCCCATTAACAGTGAGCGTAATAGGCATTCCTTCTCATCTATGTCTGTGCGGTGGTCAATCGGTTGCTTGCTTTCAGGTAACTATGTAACCCAAGCTGGACATGAATTGTGAAACAGCATTCATTCGACTTTTGCCTAAACTTTGCCTTTCCAAGTTTCAGCGCTCACGTTAAAAAGCGGCATGTTGGTAATAAAGTTGGTTTTAAATTTTATGGTCACTTTCCGGCGTCACTGGATCCTTCAGGCATATCTATGCCACCCATACAGCCACCCCCCTGACGGCGCCACTGACTGCCATGATCCTTGTCACTGACGGTAGTGTGCACCTGGTGCCTGCTGTCACTAAACTCATACATCGTCCAAACGTTTTTTTTTTCCGACAGAACGCACCCTCCACCCGGAACAAGACGATTGGGACCAGCGGCTCCGGCGCCAAGAAGAACTCCCAGTCGGCTGGAATACCGACCGATGCCAGGCAAGGTGGTGTCGTCAAGACGGCGGGGCTGAACGGCGACGATGACAAGGCGACACCATGGAACTCCGGCCAGATCTCCGCCGGCAATCCGTGTTAAATGGGCTCTCCATCGCCCGCTTGATGAACAAGGCGACATGTGAGGGTAGCCAGGTGCTGATGCTGCTGTGCCTGCAGCCTTGCCTCCAGAGGCCCACTGAAAGCTTGCAGCCTGGCCTCCAGCGCCCCACTGGAAAAAAACACTGTGTGCATCAAGACATCACCATTTGGTAGGCAGAACGCACGCCGGCGACTGAGCTAAGCTGATTGCTCTAGCTAATACTTGCATGCGACGCCTTAGGGCGTACCACTACATCCTTTAAGGCTGGGTTGGGACGCACATCCTGCTCCACCATATATGTTGGGGTAAAAATGCATGCACCTGGAAGCCCTCCACTTGGTCACGGCCTGCACACGGACCCCTATACAGAATATGTGTTGGACGCTTGGATGGGTCTCCACCAGGCGCACTCAGGCTCACTGACGACTGGCGCATGTGGCTTGTTCCGGATAAAAGGGGCGTCGCAGGGATGTGATATGAAGCGAGAATGAGGTGAGAAGACAGATGACGACCACTTTGAGGTGACCGAATCAGGGGCGGCTTTACAATTACGTCAGTTCGGGCTTACAGTAGCGAATTCACATGCTTATATTTTACAAATAGATTATTATTTAATGTGACAACAGTTTGCTCCATTGAAACGTAATTCAAGTGAAAACCTTACCTCATAAACAATCACAAATCAGCTCCCTTAAAACACGAAGTATGCACAACGCTTGCTGACATTGCGCAACGTTTCCGTCTCCACTGCCGTATACCTGTGATTTTCTCGTTGGCATCCTGTGAGGATACATTCTTTGAGATGGTCCCCTTGCTGTGCTTACGTAGCGTAAATACTTCACATAAATTTTAGCTCAAAACCCAAACTTCATTTGAACGTCTGCAGGGTACCACTTCTTATGTTATGCATCTGAAGGTATTATATGGTTTAATTACATCAGCAGCTCGGAATATTGCGGTCGAAATCTTCACGCATGGCAGTTGTTAGGTCATTAACAAACGGCATCTGATACAGGTATGGATAAGTACAGCTACACATTCTTTAAATGTACGCAGGAGTCATGCAGCTGCGTTAGTTATCTGGGCACAGCGTGGAGAGTATGGGAAATATGGTGCACCTATAGTATGTTCGTGTAGTGCACAATTGCGTTAGCATAACGTTGTGTCCATGCATAGCGTTATTTTATCTGAGGGTGTGTGCAGCCTTCCCCTGCATTCCTATTTAACTAGCACTCAGGCTCTAAATTTCCAGATTAGTGGTGCCAGTGTCGTTTCATACGATAGCAAGGCGCGCCCTATATGTGTTTGTTTCGTTGCGCCAAAGTCCAGGCTGACAGTGTTGTTAACGGCGCTATGAGAAGCTATGACATTTGAAGCCTCCCTGGAGGCCTACGTCATATAACATGCTCATGAGAGCGCCGGGTGCATTTCGTCTCACGCGTGACCGCTCCTGTAACTGGGTGTCATCGTTTACAAAAAAACTGAGTTCTACCTTCGCTACGCTGAAACTGGAACTGCAATGACTAACATCGTTGTGTTGAATTAACCGTGTGCACACCGCGTTGCTGACGTGTGTCATAGCATGAGGGTGGCACGCCGTAGTTAGCAGCCTCGATTGCTTATGATTCAGCACGCTGGGCACGGTGCATGTAACCAATGCATCAATCGTATCCGCGTATTCTGAGTGTCAGAATGAATCCGAAGATGCATCGGGAATGTAGCCACAATTAGCCCCGACATAGTGACAGCCCTCACCGCTAGGCGGTCAGCCCAAAGTAGGTAGTAGGTAGTAAGTGAGTGCCGAGTGATGGATGGGGACGTGTTGCGGTCAGCTCCGGGTCAGTCGACCATGATCAGGCGCCGGCAGCTGACCCAGGCTCCGAGCGTCCGAAGGTCTAGTTCCAATATGGGTGTTGAGGTTTCTTCTTTAACAAAATATACTTTTTCGATTATGTCGTACATCTTGTTTTGTCGACCCCGACAACGTCTCACTCGATGCTGGCGGTCCGACCGCAGCGGCGCTTTGCAAAGATACGACGACCAATGTAAAAATACTTTAAATCGTGTGCGCCGGGTGCAGCCATATGCACTCGATCTCGTTATGGAGACACTATCGCTCAGAAATGTGAGTCGATTACCAACCGACATGACCTGTCAACTTCAAATCACCCCATGACGGCGGGCTCCGCACTGTGACCGGCCGGCGCGATGACATTGGTAACTCAATAACGATGATATTAGGTGCATTAATTACCACCTCTTAAATCGCAACATTCCGATGAGGTCGTCTCGCCCCCAGTTCGCCCCAAGCCACATGACCTGCCTTCTAGACCGCTTTCATCATGTTATCGTTCTGCAGTAAGAGTAATTTAATTTGAGACTTAATACGGAGGGACAAGATAATGACAAAAGATACGTCTCCATAAAAACGAAATGTAAGGCCTGCCAATTAATACGGGGCCCAAAACCAATTTCCACAGGGTGAAAGGACTGTGTGTGCAAATGGACCACAAACCTGCGGAACATCCAGAAAGAAGTGCGGGCATGCTAAGCAGTGCAACCGTGCACGACGTGCCTCGCATTTATATGACTACGCTTTTTGACGTCTGGAAGCATACTATACACCTGAGGATGCTGATGACGTGACATTTTTCGGTAGCTAGCGAAAGGACTGACGACTTTGTATCGGCCGAGTAGACCAGATTACCAGGGCACACCGGAGGAAACGAGAGAAGCCATGGAAGCATGCTGCCTCGGCCCCGTCGCAGTCGCCAACTTCTGAACCAGCGCTGCCACCGATTGCCCAACCGGCGCAGCCACTGCGAGCTGTTCACGAACTAGAGTCGCCGCAGCCAGCTCCTCAATCGCCTTTGCCTCCAACCGCTCAACCAGGGCCGCCACCACTGTCGGCTCCCCAAATAGGGCTGTCACCGCTCTCAGCTCCTCAAATAGGGCTGTCACCGTTGTCAGCTTCTCAAATAGGACCGCCACCGCTGTCAGCTTTTCAACTAGGGCCGCCACCGCTGTCGGCTGCTCAAATAGGGCTGTCACTGCTCTCAGCTCCTCAACTAGGGCCGCCACCGCTGTCAGCTCCCCAACCAGAGCCTCAGCAATGATGAGTAATTGTGTGGCTCAACTCCTGCCCAAACGAGAAGTGGGTCCGGCTTACGCGGCGCGGGCTGTGGTAGCATCCTTGCAACATCACACGGTTTTTCATCGCCACGAACAAACGCAACCTTCGGCAAATAAAATCCACGGTTTTGAGGCAATGCAAACAGTTTCTGGGTCAGCGCCACCGGCACGCCCACTATCAGACTAAAATGAGCCGCGTGAACATGGCCTGGGTGTTAAATATTCTCAAGTGCATCTAGCTTACGCCAAAAATATGGTCTTCTCCTTGGATCTTCTTCTACCTAGTCTTTCTATATGCCTATGCACTCAGCCTTTTGTAGCTTCTTTAAGCAGTAGTAGCAGCGAAAGAATACGGTACTTTTTGCCCGCCACTTCCCTTTGCCTTTTGGCGTCAATATCAGCGGGTCAGTTAGATCGACGGTGAGTCACAACATAACCGTAGTCATTTTTTCATCGTCACAACTGTCCGCCACACATGATAACTGCAGCTGAAGAGCTGGCGGTTGCGGTCGTCGCTCTGGTTGAAAACTTGTGAGCAGCTCTGGTCGAGCAGCTGGCAGTGGCATCCCTGATTAAAGAACTGCCAGTGGTGACCGCAGCGGCTCTGTTTAAATTTCGGCGGACGCTCTGTAGCTGAGGAGCTGTCGGCGTAGGCTCTGCAGCTGAGGAGTTGTCGGCGGAGACTCTGCAGCTGAGGAGCTGTCGGCGGAGACTCTGCAGCTGAGGAGCTGTCGGCGTAGGCTCTGCAGCTGAGGAGCTGTCGGCGGAGGCTCTGCAGCTGAGGAGCTGTCGGCGGAGGCTCTGCAGCTGAGGAGCTGTCGGCGTAGGCTCTGCAGCTGAGGAGCTGTCGGCGTAGGCTCTGCAGCTGAGGAGCTGTCGGCGGAGACTCTGCAGCTGAGGAGCTGTCGGCGGAGGCTCTGCAGCTGAGGAGCTGTCGGCGGAGGCTCTGCAGCTGACGAGCTGTCGGCGGAGGCTCTGCAGCTGAGGAGCTGTCGGCGGAGGCTCTGCAGCTGAGGAGCTGTCGGCGGAGGCTCTGCAGCTGAGGAGCTGTCGGCGGAGCTCTGCAGCTGAGGAGCTGTCGGCGGAGCTCTGCAGCTGAGGGGCTGTCGGCGGGGCTCTGCAGCTGAGGGCTGTCGGCGGGGCTCTGCAGCTGAGGAGCTGTCGGCGGAGGCTCTGCAGCTGAGGAGCTGTCGGCGGAGGCTCTGCAGCTGAGGAGCTGTCGGCGGAGGCTCTGCAGCTGAGGAGCTGTCGGCGGAGGCTCTGCAGCTGAGGAGCTGTCGGCGGAGGCTCTGCAGCTGAGGGGCTGTCGGCGGGGGCTCTGCAGCTGAGGGGCTGTCGGCGGGGGCTCTGCAGCTGAGGAGCTGTCGGCGGAGGCTCTGCAGCTGAGGAGCTGTCGGCGGAGGCTCTGCAGCTGAGGAACTGTCGGCGGAGGCTCTGCAGCTGAGGGCTGTCGGCGGAGGCTCTGCAGCTGACGAGCTGTCGGCGGAGGCTCTGCAGCTGACGAGCTGTCGGCGGAGGCTCTCCAGCTGAGGAACTGTCGGCGGAGGCTCTGCAGCTGAGGAGCTGTCGGCGGAGGCTCTGCAGCTGAGGAGCTGTCGGCGGAGGCTCTGCAGCTGAGGAGCTGTCGGCGGGAGGCTCTGCAGCTGAGGAGTCGGCGGAGGCTCTGCAGCTGAGGAGCTGTCGGCGGAGGCTTTGCAGCTGAGGAGCTGTCGGTGGCGGCTTTAACTATACCTCTAGCGGTGACGGTGCTGGTTGGACAACTGACAGCGGAGAGGCTGGCTGAAGCTGTGCATGGCCGCCCTGCTTAGGATGTCTCCGCATCTCCTCTTAGATGTTCCACAGCTTACTGCTTGCGTCTATCTCACAGTTTATAATGATCATTTTTGTGAGGTTTAACTCACTATTCAAAATGTTGATGACGTCATTTAATATTTGATTTATGAAGCATATGTTGGATACGTGCCTTTGTCAACGTTTCGTCCTTTCACCTCATTTAGCCTCAACTTGATTACTTTTCACGCCATCTGATCGCTTGTCGGAAGCTGTTTGGATGGTAGGCAGACTGGTTATACAGCAAGCTGGGGGTGATGCGGCTTCATCTCGTTTCTATGTCTCCACAGCAAAGATCGCGACCAAAGAAAGGATGCATAATGCACTTGATTTCCACGTAAGCAGCAGCCACGCCGGTGCACCGATGCTACCCGAAGTGAATGTAGTGAATGAAAGCAGCCGCCAACCGACGTGAGGAATCAGAATCAGAGAGCCAAGCAATGCATTAAGTCATCTGCTTTTTCTCTTCGCGCTATCATGCGGCATTGTCTTTTGTTGTTGGTGCAGAAATCCCTTGCTTGTAAAGGATGCCTATGCTAATTGACGTTAACTGTGGCGAATTATCTCTCTTCTTTTTCCGATTACTCCAATGTACCTCTTTCACACCGCACTCCAGGGAATGGCGCCGAAACGTGGGAGTTCAGGGAAGAGCCTGCGTCAGTGGTGGTTACCCACCACTGACAACTACCGACACCTACCGGGAATGTTTGAACTACAAGACACGCCATCATCAAAAAACCCAACTGCGCCATGATGTTTAGACCTAAATCGCCATCATATTAGGTAAATTTTAAATTTGAAATTTTGAATCGCCAATGACGGATAACTTGCGTCACAAAATTGGAGATCTGAGGCGATATTTGGAATCGGCGCATAATGATTCACCAGTAACGATTACGGACTGTTGCTTTTCGACAGTTACGCTAAAAGCTAATCAGCCAGCCAATTGGACAAAACATGGTCAACGTTATTTGACTCCTTGCAAGATGCTTTAGAAGTATCCGACGTTGAAATGGCCTTAAAATGGATTCGTCCATTACTTACCCATTTCTTCCTTATGAAAGCGTATCTAGCTTTCAAAATTTTTGAATACGTGCTCTCGGTTTGAAGCTTTGTCATAGTTGTGCCGTTATAGGCCATTGTAAGGACATTTACAAACACCAGGTGTGCTAGAACAAGTGAATATCTTTCTGTCTGTGTAAATAACGTCTTTTCATTTTTTAGCTGCGGCGACCACTCGTCATCGATACCCCCACCCGAAATTCTTGGCTGGCTGCGCCACTGATGGGAGCATGTCTTTAGGCGTGGGCAGATATTATGACTGCACACCCTGGAACTATTGGTGAAACAGGTAAGACGAGACAAGAAACGTGAGAACACAAAGGCTGCGTTTCGAACTATATCAGATAATAAGACGGCATACCTGGTCTTCTTTGCCTGCTGGGAGAACTTTGTGGACAGATGGATATAAGCCGCGTTTGCTGACCCCCAGAAATCTGTCTTTGATTGTTTGGCGTGTGGAGGAACGAAGGATGATCAGAAGAAATATTAGGGTTCCCTGGGAGGCGTTGATGATGTCCGTAAGGTACCTGAGGGAGGAAAGAAACAACTTTAATTGTCAACAGCCACTTGATGGGTATCTTGCGCAAACCTGGCATTTACGCGCTGTGGAAACTGTGCTGTCACGAGATGCGCAGCGCAGCGTCAGGCGAGAGCGATCAAACTGCGTAAGTCAAAATACAGCGTAACCCTCGGCCGCTTCACTGGTTGGCTCAGCCCGAGCTTGCTCGGTACCCCCCCCCCCCCCCCCCCCACCGTTGAAGCATTCTTTTCGCTGGAGACAAATCAGCCTCGTCCATTGCAAGATACGCAAGACATTGCAATACCGCAACAACCGCCGCACTGACTGATGTGTGACTATTCCAATGGCATTTCCCTGCAGATTTTTGGTTTCAGGATGATCTCTCATGTCACGGCGTGGAGCTGAAACGGGACAATTCATGGAAAACAGGGCTCTCCAAGCCTCCTAGCCACTGAGCTAAAAACACGAAACGCGACATAATGAAAGTGCAACCATAGTCTTATTCCGTTTTTTGCACATCAAATGAAGCACTGGCGAGCGGTATACAGCTCCCCAGTACGTTGTTTGATAAACATTGTAATGTTTACATGACCAATACCATTGTTTCCTTACTGTGAATTACTTTGGTAGAAACGATTCTCCCCCCCCCGAAAAAATGGAGCAAAAATGACCATTTAGAGTAGATTCAGCAAAAAAGATAGTCTAAAACAGTTTTTAGTCAAAAGGTCATCATGGGTTTCTGATCTCAGTTAGCTCCAGGCCCCAAAGAGATTTTCCACTTGAATCAACGGGACCCGAGGCATCATTGACTCCAGCGAGATGCTGGTACTGTTGTTCCGTGTTCATGCTGTCATGCTTCCACTTCATTCCTGTTCTTTGCTGAATTCACATGACCTTATATGACACGAGACTTCTCTGAAATGCTAAAATGATAGTTTCATACAGTTCGCCATTTTCGGCACATCTCGAATTCTGACTGAAAACTGTACTCGCACGAGTCACACGAGGTCAAACACGGCCACCGACTCCGTTTAAACTCCGAGGAGTCAGAGAGGAGGGAGGATGAGGAGGAGGAGGAGGAGGAGAGGAGGAGGAGGAGGAGAGGAGGAGGAGGAGGAGGAGGAGGAGAGGAGGAGGAGAAGGTGACCATTATAGCATTCAAGGTGGGAGAGAGAGGAAGAAAGAAATAAGTGGTTCGAGCGACGGTGGAAACCTCACCAGATTTGTTTCGGTTCGATTCGTGCAGACAGACATTCAGCTATCCAGCTGACCTCCATGATGACGAACAGATTGACGTACACCCTCAGTCTGAAACAGTGACTCATGCTTAGCTGTTGTTATTCCATAACCGCAATCAAATGCTTGTTTGCGGACCAGGCACTCGCTTGTTATCAAGTATGTATTGGCATCAGCAGGATCAAGGTCTCGGAGTGGGTACATGTCACTAATGAAAAAGGAGTTTATGACAAAAAGTCGCTCACACCAAACAGTGCTGCGGATTCACCACGCTCATATCCTCTTCTCATCGTCCATGACAAGCCCTTGATGTAAGGTGATGATGCTGTTGGTGTTGAATTTTCCTTCCTACTTGTTTGCGTGCGATGGGACGGACATTGCTATCTTGTACACAGCATGAGAATAGATTTACTTTGTAGCTGTGCTGTCATTGACCCAAGTTCATTTCCAATAGTGTTTGCAAATATTCAACACACAACCAGCAGCAAACGGCATCACAAACGCACGAGATGTGATACGAGCTTCGCCAGTTCCTTTGCCTGACTTGTGCGAAAGATGCCCGGGGTCCAGCATCTGACTCTGATGGCACAGTCATGTCCCAGCTGTATCGCGGATTTACCCACGATTCACGCACCTCTCTCGAGCAGTACGCTTCCGTTGAAGTATTCGGGAGCTTTGTTCAGCTTTGTACAATGTCCAGGCCGTGGCAAGGAAGAAGACCATGTTGACGCTCGTGACGATGAAGATAGGTATGTAGAAGTAGTACAGCTCTATTGTCGGAGCTGAAAGGGGAATATGTGTAGCGCTATAGACAGAAAGTCATCGCATGTATTTAGAGGGGGATGCGGGGCTCATGAGAAGTCACCAAGCTGTACCCACATATACAACAGTACCATGTCACAGACAGTTGTAGACACAAGCAACACGGGTATATTGGAAGGGGGACAGAATACAAATCTGGGAGTTTCAGTTTAGTCAGGCTACGGGTTTCAGAGTTTCAGTCCAGGTTACGGGGCTCAGTTTTACACGTCATTAAACTCTCCATGCAATGCTATAGTCGGAGGGGGCGGGGGGGAAGGGGCAGCCCCGCCAACTTTGAGAAGGAAGTTGGCCAAAGTTAGGGAAAACTCTTTTTTCCTTATGTTAAGGAAGGGTTTAGCCATTTCGCCTTGCTCAGCCTCCTCCCAACTTATTTTGCGAAACTATACCCCTGTCTTCAGGACACTCCGTGATAAATCGTCATGTAAGTGTCGCACCAACTGTGTTCTATACAGGGCATTAACATACGAACCACTAGATTATCCCCCCCCCCCAAAGGCAATGTAACAATACCTAGTTAGGGCTGAATACCACTGGTCAGATACATATCAGATATAGATAGCCAGCAATCGTAAATGGGCATGTTTCAGAACGAAGTGTAGCGTTCAACAGATGAATTGGTTTATTTTTCGAAAGTCGGCACGGGGCTTTTGTTACGGTGTGTCCCATGCGGGGCTTTTGTTACGGTGTGTCCCATGCGGGGCTTTTGTTACGGTGTGTCCCATGCGGGGCTTTTGTTACGGTGTGTCCCATGATGAACGCCGGCACGGGGCTTTCGTTACAGTGTGTCCCATGCGACAGTGGTATGGTGGGGCGCCTTGCGGCTAAAGACATCGCAATACCGTTTTGGTGCATGCAGTTCGCCTTGCGTGTAATTTTAGTGCGTTTTGAATTATTTTTCGGTCCTTAGTCACGTTCAGAAGTACATTACAGCCGGTGCCTTGAAGCCTTCTATGTCTTACTGCGTGTTGCAACAAGCTGCAGTAAATCATCAAAACGCTGAGGCTTTATCCATTAACTTACGCACAATTTCTATCGATAGTTTGTTCCAAGTCATTTGCATGGGAGATATAAACTGTCCCCGGGTATCTCTCTAGCAAAGAGTCCCCCTCACCCATTTCGGCGTGAAGGAGCACCTGGGTTTGGTCCAAGCGCAAGTAACAAGACGACATTCTTGCCTCTCATATCTCTCGCTTCAAAGAAACCAAACATGACGTCACGAACTGCAATGTCGTGCCCAGCGCCATCCACAAATACCGTCTCCGCGCCGCATCCACTCGCAAACCATTGGCGAACACAGTTGGACGCTCGAAAGCTCGTCCGTGGGTAAGCGACTGTGCCTTTCCGCTCCCACTCGGCTACTGGGTTTAAGTGTTTTACAAACATTCCGTTAACACTGCGTTCCACTCACATAACGAAGAGTCTCCACTCGTGCACGCGCTAGCGAGAGCCAGCCTCACAGGGCATTAGGTCAGTTTTGACGTTTTGGGCTTATGAGCTTACCTTTTGGCGCACTCTACTGACGTTCACTTAAAGGGAATGCTCCATGTTTGAAGACTTGGAGACGAGCATCAGGCATGATGAAACGTGCTCTTTCGTGGCTTTTGCTTTACTTTTAAGTGTAAAAGTCTGCTTTAGATAACACAATTTCACTATTTAGTAACTATGTTCTTCGATAGGTCACCATTGGTCACACCATGGAATGTTTGTATGAGAACAAAGGTGATGTCTAACTGGTCGTGCGAAATTACCACCTTAGCGTACGGGCTGATTCACCTGTAGCATTTTAACTTCCCGAGGGGTGTCGTGGTAATGGGTGCGGCACTTCCCGAACACAAATATTAGCATGTCTGCTTGTATTTTCCCTATCTCGTGGCGTGCCTGCATATTAATCCGTGATTTTTGTGGTTTACTCCCATTCGCACGCCCAGTTATGACCCTAATCCCAAGTTTTAACAACACAAATTTTATTTCCGATATGGCTAATAGTACTGCTAAATTTTCTGCATTACGTAGCACAAAACGTGATTGGTGTTCGGGCCTTCGCCCCTTTCACATTCTTTCTCGCTTTGTCCTGGATCCTCGCGACATCCTCGCTTCTCCGGGGCAGGGTGCATGTGCCAGCTACGAGTGCGCCGAGGCCTCGTGGCGGGGGCCTCCGTCCGGGCGCCAGGCAAATACCCCTCAGAGGGTTGCAGGTATCCCGGCTTCGTCGAAGGGGTTGGGCCCCCAGGTGCATGTAGTCCTGCTCCACCGTTACCATCTTCTTCATCCCATAGCGCTGAAATGCTCCTGAA
>NW_023595975.1:0-2500 GCF_011947565.3 Pollicipes pollicipes
CTAGGATTTGGAAATATAAGATATGGCCTCCGGGGTATGAGAAAGGGATTTACCTAAAAATATTCCAAGAATAAAAAACAGGGCTTCTAAGCGAGTGCAGAGGGCCTCTCCTTTGGCCGGAAGTGCCCTCTATGACCCGATCTCGCTCCCTCGTGGGTGAATCACCGACTACGACACTGGACGTAAAGCGCGCGTGTCTGGCAGTTAGACGCCTAAGCTGTGAGGCGAACGCGAATTACAGTCACATGTCAGAGAGCTGTCATGGCCCTCTCAGAGTCTGGTCGCGGGGCGAGCGCCACCGCACGGGACCGGCACAGGGGGCAACATTGTGCCGCGGACGCGTGTGGTGGCGAGTCACCCCACATCTCTAATATGGAGTATGGGAACATTCCGTCAGAGCGCCGATCTACGCTGTTGACACGCATGGGGGGAGGGGGGGCACGCGATCAGATGGCCCAAGGAATGTCGCTGACACGCGAAGACGCGTTTATGTTACCCGAGGCAAATGGCGGCTAATCATCCTGATCGCAAAACAATATTCGACGCCGAGCTCAAATGATTTGTCAAGTCTGATGCGGATACCATGGAAATAATTATACGTTTTTACGCGACATGGTGATGAGCAATTTGATCGAACGAGCCATTCGCCGCATTACGCGAGGCAATATGAAATATGGATCTTCACTTATAGACGCACACATGAGATTGCATAAAATGAATAATGCATGTGAACGTGCAGAAAGCCAAACTACACAATACTGCCCGCCTCCGCTTTCTCCATCCAACCTCCTCTTCCCGTCGAGTTCTCGATGACGTCACCAGCAAGGTCGTCCGGCCGGGCAGCCCCGCCGCCCCACTCACCAGTCCTGCACGCTATTGAAAGACTCCTCATTCGTGATGTCGTACATCAAGATGAAGCCCATGGCGCCTCGGTAGTATGCCGTGGTGATGGTCCGGTACCTCTCCTGACCGGCCGTGTCCTGTGGAGCGAGCCGTGGGATTGAACACGCCGTCAACGGCGCCATAGCTTATTTTTTTTTGTTGTATTGATGTTGGCATCGTCGTTTAAAGCTAACGAGACGAGACCTTGACAAACGAAGTCGAGGTGAAGGGTTTGGGAATACCATCTCCAGCATTTTGGGTGGCACTGCTGCCGTTGACGTGGCGAATGGACCAATATCATTCGCATACGTGAAGTAGGAGCCATCTATTATTAAGGCGGTGGTACGAATGACTAGGGTTGCTGTTGTGAGTGAGTGTGCCGTTACATAATACAAGTCATATAGCCAAGTGTCGCGTACAAGACTGGATTTTTACTGACATACAGAAAGCGTAAGGTAGGTTTTATGACTGTAACTAACATGTGTCAGTCAACTTGATCTCGGGCCTTTTTGGCCTGGGCCGCTGTAATTGACAGACAATGCTTTTATCGCCCCAGACCGTCTCAGCCAACAGCACAGTGCTACACACGTTTTCCTCGCACCTGAACACCATTCGCCACTGCATCCCCTAGCATCTTCTCCGAGCGCACCCCTATCGTGTGCGGTGGGCCCGCACACGGAGCGGCTGAGCACATGGGCGGGGTTCTCGGGGCGCACCGCCCCCGCACGGCCGGCCGGCAGCCATCAGTCAGCGTCGGTGACTTCCGGAGGTGCAGTCCGGGCTGGCGGCTGACAGCGGCGTCCGGACCGGCCGCGGCGCCGACGGCCGGCCGACCAACGGTGCGACACAGGGTCATCGATCGCACTGCACCGCCCCCCCCCCCGCCCAACCCCCACACCCTCTGCTTCACCGGCACAGGACGGAGGCGGTGCGCACGGATACCGAGGGGGACGGTAACTGGACAATGTACGGCAATGAGATGGTGGCAGTGGTAGATGCCCGGTGTGGGGAAATGACTTGTTTAGAGGCGGGGATGTTCAGACAGGCTTGTTCGTTTTCCTATTCAGTTTTTTTTTGGCTCCAGCTATGCTCTCCCGACTTGGGTTTCAGCGCCCCTCCCACAACTTTTAGCAGAAAGTGGGTGAAATCCGGAGAGAAACACGTTTGTTGTCAAATTTTGTGTGTAGGTTGCGTCATTTTTCACTGCTCAACTCACACTACACGCACTCATTTTACGAAACTACGGCCCTGTTATGAGGAACGTTTTTCAAAGAGCGCGTGCAATTTCAAGAGGACTGTGGGGCACTGGTAAGGGGATGCACGACGTGGTGTGACTTCATTATCAATCTCTCGTGTTCTGACGCCTTGCCAAGGTGTCGCTCTCAGTATCGCAGAGTGTAGGGACGCGAGCACGCCCGGTTCCCCAGCCATTGGCCGGCGAGTAAGAAAATACAAAACAATAACGGAAATGCCATCCAAGTTTGCAAACAGAAAGAACAGTACGTTGATTTGTTTAACAGGAACAGCAATTAATTAGAGGATACTTTTGGCCAGGACACAAAGCTCAGAACTAAATTGTCGGTTTGTGGTGAGGTTGTTTGATTCTGCTCCTCTAGCT
>NW_023595975.1:7500-23083 GCF_011947565.3 Pollicipes pollicipes
TGTACCCGGCGATGCGCGGATAACGACCGTAGCATCTGCCGGAAACTGGGCGCTACGATATCGAGGACGCTGAGTTACGGACGGAGCAGTTTGGCAATCCATATCATAGAAACAGCGATAGAAATCAAATCACCTGGCGACCGACTAAAACTGCGTGGCTGAAACGTCATCTCCATAGCAAATGAACAGTGTCATCGCGATGTCAATTTGGACCTTATCGCCGACTGGAATGCAGAGCTTCCCCATTTGGACCTTATCGCCGACTGGAATGCAGAGCTTCCCCATTTCTCTCCCCATGCCTGATCCTACACCTGCACATTGGACAAACCACAGCATTCCAAATGCTCTAATATCTCCGTGAGATTTGCCACCTTGTGGCTTCAGTGACCGTGAACGCCCACGAACGAACATGTTTGGTGACAGTTTCTTGGCAGACAAAGTACGGTCGAGGCCATGAACGTATGGCGAAAGGCCCTGATATAGCGTGTTACCTCCTGCAGGGTGAGGCCGATGGTGAATCGGAAGTATTTTAAACCTGCCATGAACCGCAAGGCTCACGCTGATTAAGCCCCAACGATACGCATATTCCTTTGTATAAGAATGCCTCCACAAAAGGACGAGTGTTTGAAACGGCAGCAAAATGGACACATGAGGCCGCACTATGATGTGACGTTATGCACCCAAAAGCTTCTTTTTTTTGTTCCAAACCCCAAATGTGCCCGGAATATGCAAGCTTGCCCATGCGTGGTCTTACGTCGGTAAATGCCCCGGTTTGCACCGTGAACTATTCATGCTAAAACATCGCTGTTTAAGACGGATGGTCATAGCAAGATTATTGAAAAGGAACATGGTGCAGGTTGGCATCACACGCTGCGCAACTTCATGTTTGTCATCGTTTCCAGGACGATTGCAGTGCACGTGCAGGCGATAGCGATATGGACCCTTCGTCTGATACGCTGAGGATTCTTCGTTGGCATCGTTTAATGGTGAAGATGCCTGGGAATCTCTCTTTTCGGTAAGTAGTGCTCTGTCATCATTCGTCAGCACGGTAGCAGCATGCCCGGATGACCGTGAGGCAATCTCCTGAAGCTGTTTGTTTCGGTTTCGTGAATAATACTGAGCAGAGGGTTTCTAGTAAAACGTGTTGATTACAACGTGTAAGGTTTAAATGATAGCAGTTTTTAATATGAACAGATACGAGTTAGAAAATATATATCATCTAAATATGGCATATATACGCATATACACCGTAACCATGTACGCACATATGCACATATATATATATATATATATATATATATATATATATATATATATATATATCCCTCTATCTCCCTCTCTCGTCCCTAGGTACACTTAATAAGTGGGTGAAGCCATTCGTCAGAGCGATATATGGACGTTTTACGCAGGCAGACAAAGGTAGCCTTGCGTCCCGACAACCGTTCCGCGGCATTTCCGCCAGAACCGTTATGGATCCCAGCAGTCGTCCCAGCTGACCTACAAATACTCCCCGGAACGGTCCTGGCTCGCCCGGCTGGCTACGCCTGCCGGGGCCAAAACGCCAGACTCCTACCATTTCGGTGAGTGCGGCGAAGTGTTTGCCGTTACCGGCGCGCGGTGGTAGATAGACCGGGTCCCCCATGACGGGGACGGGAAGACTCCTGGCTCCGGCGCACCCGCCCGACGTCAACAAGCCACCGCACCTCTCACTGCCCGCAGCACGTCCAGCGGCCACGCTATCGTGCCGCCGACCGGCCGCCCTCGACGCCCACGCCTCCACACCGACCGCGCGCGCCGCCCGAGCACGCTGCCCGAGCACGCCGCCCGAGAACGTCACCCGAGCACGCCGCCCGAGCACGCCGCCCGAGAACGTCACCCGAGCACGCCGCCCGAGAACGTCACCCGAGCACGCCGCCCGAGCACGCCGCCGCCACGTCCACGCGCGGCCCGGGCAACGGCCGGCGACTGCAGCTGGCGCGGCGCGCCCCTGAGCGCGGCGGCGCCTGCCCGCCGTCTACGGCCGTCTACGGTGGCGGCGGCCATGGCCGGGCGCGGCCAGCGGCCAACAGGCGGCGTCGCGCCATTGATTGCCCCGTGAATAATGCACGGCAGTCGGACGTGCGGACGGGTCCCGGTTCACAGACAAATATCTACATGAGCGGCCACTCGCGTGACGCGCGTTCCGAGCCCTTGCACGCCGCGGCCGGCAGAAATAGCGCCCCCGCTGCCGGTCGATGCCACGCGACACCCCCCCCCCCCCCCCTTCTCCCCCCGCATGACCTGCGGCACTGGGAGCGGGTGCCGAGGTGGGACCGCGCGGGCGGGCCGCGGGGTCACGGTGGCGCGCCGGGCGTAGACTCTGGCGACACATGCAGGCTACTTCGCGCCGTTTGCAAGTTCGGCGACCGGTCGCCCCGCGGGCGGGGTGGAACCCGGCTGCAGGAAAAGCTGCTGCACCTTGCTTGAGGTCAGCACACGAGGACACGTTTGCTGCAAGCATTGGGAAGCGTTGGCGCGGAGTTAATTCCGCAAAGCGAGCTGTTAGCAGCGCTGGTGCACGGCAATGACGGGGCGATGTGACAACTGCGAGAATTCCAGCAGCCAAGGTGCTGATTATTCCGCCGGCCGTGCGCTGCGTTGTTTCGTGTGCCACATGTGTGATGCTGGCAGGAGCCTGCGCGTGCCAGGGAGTGCAGACCGTGGCGGGATCTTTAAAGATCGTGCACGTGGCGGCAGGCGATCGGTGAGGCAAGCATGCGCATTGCGCAAGATCACCACGCATGACAAGTACCGGGACACCTATGAAATTGGAAACACTACTTTCTGCTTGCTCCAGTCATGTGATGTCGTGCAGTTCTGCAGGTTTGGTCAGCCGGGCTTGAAAGCCTAATTGCCTTGGTTTTAGCCATACCCTAAATTAGGCTTAGTGGGCCACGCTTGTGATCACGGACTGCTCACCGGGCATGTAGTGTAGAGAAGAACACGCACCGGTGAACAGGAACAAATCATAAACGAAATAGAATGCAGAATGAAAAATGGCCTCGCCGTCACGCAGGCCCCATCCATCACGGACGACACAATCGAAGCGCTGCTTGCCTGGAAAACAGCATGGCCAGGTATTCACTGATGGGAACGGAAAGGAAAACGAAACGCCTGCCACGTAATGACTGCTTGCTTAGCCTTATTCCAGCGCTGTAAATCCATTGATTCACGCCTTCGTGCGACTAGAAGTCGTAAAAACATCATTCACATCTTTGTTGAAGCTTGTAATGGCCGGATTGCGGCTTAAAACCTTTCATGCTCATTATTCTGTACAATCCTCCACGTTTCTCACTCGAATTAGGTGCACCCGTATCAAGAGACTAGAATGAATGACACCACGTCACGTTTCTGTAGAAGCGATCTCACTTCTAGGTCAGATGTTTTGTAACATGTGCAAGCTGTTCTAAACTTCTGTCATCCGTCGAACCTAAATGGCATATTCGTCATTGCCTGACATTCTGCGTAGAGCTCACTGGACGAAAATAGCACACACGGTGACCCGGACGACAATAAACATGTGACGTCATACCCCGGAGGTGCCGACCCTCTAGCGTTCGCAGCGAGCCGGACGACAAAAGTTCTACATGAGGTCACGGACGATAGGATCGTCGTCGGTCGCCCGGAATAAATTTTGTGCTACTTGGTCACAGCTGGACAGAAGTGCGCCAAAGGTTCATCTGTAAGAAGTTAGTTTTAGAGGACAGGGCTGACAGTAGATAAAGATACTGTGTCTCATAGGCTACAAATAGCGTGATTTGCAGTTTGTGTGGTTAAGGCGCACGTGAGAGAAAAAATGTCAACGTCTCGCGTTTGCGGTTATTGTCGCGAATTAAGAAAATGTGCACAGAAGACGTACCCCCGCTGCTCATACGTCCAGCAAAGATTCTACGTGACGTCACGTAAAAAGAATATTCTTGGTGGACCATCAAAACACGCTAGATGTTTATTCACGGTGACTGGAGAGCAGGTGACACTTACCCGGGTACCGGCGCCCCCAGTTTCTGCCGTTCTACTACCCCCTCCCTCCTGACGCTAACATGACAATCGCATCCTTGGTGTCCCACAAAAGGACCAGGGAAGATGTCGTTTTTCATCAAAAAGGTGGGAACCACCCACTCCAACGTTCGGTTTATAGCACAGCGTGCATTGCAGGGTGATCATGCCACACGCACCCGTGCCTCCCAGACTTTTGGAAACGACCGTTTTGATCATATCTTTGCAAGGAGATCTACCAATGTGATATAATGTGTGACAACTATGGGTATTCAAAGTATGTTTGCTTATGCGACAGACACAACTGCTACTTTACTCAAATACTACTTTCATGCCTTTGGCTGGGGTTTCAGGCCGTATTTTACATTTCAGAAACCGTTAAGTTGGTAGTTTAACTGACCCAAGCTTACCCCCAAGTTCATGGACGCTTGATTCGCGGCGAGGATCTTGAAAGCAAAACAAAACATGTCGTGGAAACTGATGTTTTTCACTCTGTTTCAGTTGAAATAACTTTAGAGCAAAGGTCAATGCGGTGATTTGCAAACATGCTCTTATTTTATGGCATGGCTTGCTCGTGCGAGTAGAAGGCTATTTCATTCGCCCGCATGGAGAATGCGCATTGTTGTTCCTGCACAAACAGCTGCAACTGACGATTAAAACCACCATCGACATGACCGCAGCGAATAAAACCTTTGTTACTCGTGCAGGTAAGCTGTGTAATGCCACGTGCAACCATGCAATATTCTTGGCATAGTATGTAGTTTTGGTGCTGGGTCCCGAAACCGTGCGCAATAGAAGCAATCGTGGCAATGGACGGATGCTGCAGTCAATGAAGTATGCAAATAACTTACAAATATAATCGCTGTCGGATTCGCTCATCCCTGTTCATCGTCCCGCACTAGTCAAGCATCGAAGAACGGACGGCTTACATGGACAGAACAGAACGCAGCGGGCTGCGAGTACACATTCGCCGTTGGCGTGCTTTTTCCTTGGTTAGCGCATGTTCGTTCCTTTGCGCTCGGATAGTTCATGGGAAAGGTAGCAGGTGGGGTGGTGCTTCACTCTGCCTGCCTTAAACTGATCGGGTTCACCGATGTGATCAACCATACCTGACCAGTCCTTACACAATTTGGATGCGCCGTATCTCGTTTTGCGTGATGTGGTATTGTTCTGCATGCTGCTTGTTCACTTTTCACGCTGCAAAATCTCTGCTTACTGCTATGATCTCGTAATATTTGCACCGTAGAAGGCCGGCGTCTCTACTATGCACCGGCATAGAGAAAGAGCTCTCGACTGTGGCGTGATGACTTCGTGAAGCGAATACAAGAGCGCCAGAGTGGAAATACGCGCTATATTTTACGCTCGTTAGCATTTAAAAGTAGGCTCGAGCACACGCCCTTATACACGCACAAATTATCGCGGCAGCCAAAACCACGGTGGTATTTTTTTAGGAAAACGCCCGATATCTCAAACGGACTCGAGTTGTTTTCCAGAGAGCAATAGTGTGGCGCAGCGAGGTGAAGCGTGCGATTAGACCAGTGTGAGACACTGTAACAGCTCGCGTCACCAACTACTTCCGCATTCCCAGCAGCAGAAACCTACAGTCTCTTATCTGAACAGGATGATGCTGGTTTAGACGCAAGGGTCGCGCAACATATCACGCAGCGCGTGGCCCACAGCATCGATATGCATGTAGTGATGCCTTAATGTATGACCACTCTCCATGTTTGGATTCGGAGGAGAGAGAAGACAAATCTGGCTACGAAACTAGAAAGCAAAATTGGCCGGGTAGTTTGTGCCAGAGACAGGCTGGCGACTCTGCCAGATCCCCGGTCATTTTAAACACATGGCACGCCAGATTTAGTGAGCTGACTCAGTAAGTCACTGTGGTTGTTGCCACTGCGATAACACTAACTACTTCATCCGGTACATCACATTCCGGTTATTTTACATGTGCTGGTGATAATGCTGAACAACTTCATACGCGCACTAAAAGCTCTAAACGGGATGCCGGCAAACGGTGTCACGTTTACAGGTATGCCCGCACCACTGCACCTTAGTGCAGGGTTCAAACTGCACGGCTGGGGAACCGGAGATGCAGGGTCCTCCCTGCTCTCCGCGGTGCCCTCCCTTCCTGGCAGGGTAAGAAGCAGGCGACGCGACGCGGCCTCGGCTGCTAAGTGTTTGAAAGTCTCAATGATAGCAACAACAGCTTGAAGTTTTGAACAACCCAAGGAGGGAGGAAAATTGAAGTCAAAGCCATGGAAAAAGCCAAAAAAGTGCATTTTTTACCATAGTACAGGAACTTACGAAGGATTGCGCGCATACTTCAGGCATGCGTCCTTTTTTCATACGTACTTTTGTGCTAAAACCGGCTTACACGCGCCCCACGCGGAGCATCACACCCAGCTGTTGTCACTTTGAATATCAACCGGATTCAGTTGTTAAGAAATCCCGTTTCGAACTTAGTTCAGGCAGCATTGCACTCACTGGGTGCACTCAGCTACCCAAAAACACGCCCACGAATCGCGATGCGCCGAACCAAGCCAGCCCGTGCAGCGCACGCAAGAGGCGACAGTAATGCCACCTGGCTCATGTACGGCGCAGGTGGCGCTGGCGGCGGCAACGCTGAGGGTCCGCGGCAACACCCGCACTGGAACCTGGTGGAGACGCCACGTGGTCTCCACAAACCCGCAGAACCGACGCTAGGTGGCCGCAGCCCCTCCTCCCACATGGGCAAAACAAGTTTGTTCCCTTCGACTTCAGATCAAATTCCCCCTAGCCGTGCGGCGGCGCGTGCAAAACAAGAGCACATTCAAACTGTGTGATCCACCTCTCAGCTTTATGCGAGTTTGATCCCATATGTGCGACCTTCTTGTGTGAATCTCCGTCCCTGGAACTTCAGTATTGTTTTCACAATAAATACACATTTATACACATTATTCACATCATATACATTCACACCATACACATTATTCATATTTCATGACATCCAAGGCAGTATGCAGACATCTGGCTCCAGCGTGTTTGTAGCTTTGTCATGTAACTGAGGATGAACTGTGAGATTACTGATACAAGATGCTGTCATCTTTAGCAGCACACAACGTGCACCTATAACCTCTCAGCTCGCGGGAACAACACCTCACACTAAATCCTATATGATCGCTTTGTCCCCATATAACCAGGAGTATGGGAACGGGGCGTCGGGTGCACTTGCCATTTTCTCTTCTAAAGAATCCAATGGTGACAAAATGAAGCAGTTGACCATAAAACGGGTTTTATACACCCGCTCCTCGAGTGTCGCTGCACCCTGCGTACCGCAGAATTACCACTCGAGCCCGAGCCTGCACTGCTCGACTCGCCGGCTTCGGGCTTCCCTCCACTTCAGACTTCACTCAGGGTTCGCCCCGACATTACCCGAGTGCCGACATCCATTCGTCAGAGGACTGGCCGTTACCGTTACTGGGTTCTGACGGCAGCAATACAAATGACAAACTCTCCAGGATGTTAGGAGGACCTCATCGGCTCAGCATCGTACGTACCTCGATTTCGGAATAGATCCAGCGAAGTCCATTTCAGTTAGGACTTCAAATGCTTTTTGTCAAGCGTTCGTGAAGTCCCACGTCTCTTACGCATTTCCAGACGGCAGAGGATGGCAGAGCCTTTGGCTGGCATTGAGTATTGACATGACTAAAAGGATGCGCTTAAAAAAGACGGGGCAGCGGGATGTAGCCGAAGCCCTCGATGTACTTATTACATCGTCACTTCCTCGCGGTTCTCGAGAGCTTGTCATGGAGAATGGTGTAGCGTTCATAAATGGAGCATTGTAGCCGACGTCCGATGCATGCGTAGCTGCAATATTTTTCTTGATCTATTGCAATGTGCCTCTCAGGATATGATGTATTGCAATGATCTATTGTGATGTTCTTTTGAGTTAAGAATGCATGATGAGCCAAATCGATGTTTCAACACATGAAAGAAGTGAATCACATTTCTTCCACTGTCGTGAGGGTTTTGTTCTTTCCAGACCGCGCTTGTTTGGTGGACAACGTTTAAGAACGGGGCCAGATGTGAATCTGAGCTCGGCCGTAATCTGTCACCCGGCCGGGATCGGCGTCTTTAGAAAGGCGGATCCGAGCGCAGTCCTTCATCTGCAGCTTCAAGACTAGGATCCAACCGGGGATTCTCCGGCTGGCAGAGCGATGCTCCTAGGCTCAGGCTTATGTTCAGAGGATAACCAGCAAGGGTCAGTCAAGTCAAAAACGATATAAGATGTTCTGAAAGCAAGGACTGTGGCTCAGACGTAGGCAAATATCAAATATTAAACAAGACTCAACTGGGAACAAATGGATGAAGATGCGATAACAGAGCATTACAAGATAAAATATAGTGACGGCTTCATTTGAAGCCATGCAGATCATAACCACAAGCAGCCGTTGTCAATGACAAGCGCATGACATCGTTACTGCGTAGTACAGATGTATGAATGAGCGTTGCCCGGGATGGCCCCTGGACTCAGACACGTTACGTCGGCATCGCGAGACTCAGACACGTTACGTCGGGATCGCGAGACTCAGACACGTTACGTCGGGATCGCGAGACTCAGACACGTTACGTCGGGATCGCGGGACTCAGCTACGTTATGTCGGCATCGCGGGACTCAGCTACGTTACGTCGGGATCGCGGGACTCAGCTACGTTACGTCGGCATCGCGGGACTCAGCTACGTTACGTCGGCATCGTGGGACTCAGCTACGTTGCGTCAGCATCACGGGACTCAGCTATGTTACGTCAACATCGCGGGGCTACGACAAGAAATAGGCTACGGCCCATGGCGGCACATATCTCTGATGAACCTCATTCCTTATATTATTTGCCATTACGAATATAAATTTAATGGGATCCCACGTGGAGCCGATGGACTCCGATCCGAACTTACGCGATGCGAAACTGGTGAACTCCTGCTCGAACCCGAACCCAAGGTCCTAAGGCTCAGGTTTTGAGTCGAGTGTGGTAGCTGATGATTTCGCGACTCCAAAATATAACGCCTTGACAAGTGTCTGTTGATAATAAACCCTAGGAGCATGAGTCCCACTCAGAACCGTACTGAGGGTCCCATGTCTCGTGACTTGGACTCGGACGCATGCGATGTGTAAAGCACACTCGCAACTTGGCTTCGGACTCAGTGCACCAGGAGCCGAACTCGGAGCCAGATTTCCGGACTCAAAACCATGCCTGGACGTGGCCCTGACTCATGGCGGTCTTCAAGACTGATTTAGTGAGACCACATTGCTGTTAACGGCCAATAGATCATGCTTCAATATGGCTTGCTATCGGTAGACGTCTATGGGGAAGGGGTTGCGCCAGGCTAAGTTATGTCAAGCCAGGCGGGTCAGTGACGACCAACATGATCAATCACTTGTTTCGGATAGAGACGTAGACTCCGGAGTGTTTTAGAGCTGTGCCTGACCAAGTGGCACACACCATTTCCGCCAAATATTCATTGCTCACCTCTGATTGTCGAAATTTGATTGTCATTTCAGCGTAATAGATGGTGGTTAGAGTAATCAGAGGATATGTGTCTCAAAATAAATAATATAGTGTTGGCGGTAGGTATTTTATATCCTTGGATTATGTCATTCAAATACAATATAGATGAATTAAATGTTATTCTCATCCTGTTAATATCACCCAGTTTCCGGTACCTTGAGTGAGCAGACTTCCATTCCTTTTCCCAGCTTATGGGAGTCCCGGATGGGGATGGCGTTTCCTGATTCTGGCAATATTTTCAAGGCCATAATATAAGGTAAAACATTGAGCAAGGCCCCTGTGACAGAACCCAGCAAACACGCATACTGCACCCAAATGTGACATGTTCTGAAATGTAAACATAGTGGCAACGGCAGTTAAGTGATTCCATTTTCTTGCAGACCGACCCTCACTATGTTTTCCATTAGCATGTGTCATCTCCAGATCCGCAGCGCTGACCTCCCCAGGCACTAGTGGCGATCACAGCAGTGTTTTGCATCAAAACAGGGCCTACTGGCTTCACCTCCAGCTTTAAACACGGTCACTACAGCTCTGAGTAAGAACAATGCAAGACCTCTTGCGCTGTATTTTCGTGGGTCGACTTCAGCCGAAGAAAACATCGTCCTGGCTAGGAACATTAACAAAGAGCCGCTTGCAGATGGAGA
Organism: Pollicipes pollicipes; assembly: GCF_011947565.3. Taxonomy (NCBI): domain Eukaryota; kingdom Metazoa; phylum Arthropoda; class Thecostraca; order Pollicipedomorpha; family Pollicipedidae; genus Pollicipes; species Pollicipes pollicipes. Next base: position 17,729 of record NW_023595975.1, read on the forward strand.
ACGCACCCAGTTCATCTACGAAAGGCCAGCTTTTAACATCCAATTGTCTCCTTCTTCTCTAGAACTTCAAGAGCTCTCCCACTCAAATTTGGCTACACAAGGGCACGGTGCAGGACCGCCGTCACGGGCACGGGCACGGTACCGTACGGACCGCCGTTACGGGCACGGCACGGTACAGGACCACCGTCACGGGCACGGCACGGTACCGTACGGACCGCCGTCACGGGCACGGCACGGTACAGGACCACCGTCACGGGCACGGCACGGTACAGGACCGCCGTCACGGGCACGGCACGGTACCGTACGGACCGCCGTCACGAGCACGGCACGGTACAGGACCACCGTCACGGGTACGGCACGGTACAGGACCGCCGTCACGGGCACGGCACGGTACCGTACGGACCGCCGTCACGAGCACGGCACGGTACAGGACCGCCGTCACGGGCACAGCACGGTACCGTACGGACCGCCGTCACGGGCACGGTACAGGACCACCATCGGCGCGCATCCCCCACACCGTCTCGCTCGAGCCGTGCAGGAGCAGTCGGCGGCGTCGCGAATTGACCTTGGCGCCCTCCGGTCGTCATCGGCCGCACCGTCCGGCGGAAGGCGAACACTAAGGCCCGGAGCACGACTGCCTTGTACGAATTTATCGGGAGTCTTGCTGCGGCTGACCAATGAAAGGAGCGAACAAATGGGATTAGGGATTCGTGATGTCATACTCCGGATGGCACTGTGCGCGCCTCATCCCTCCAGGCACGTCCCAGGCCTCGTATCGCAGGCAAGAGCTAGTCGGATGGGGAGGAATCCCGAGACGGAGTCGGCCTGAATGAACGGCTCCACGTCTGAGGTGGTCACCGAGAGCATCAGCAGCTTTGTTTGTACCTGGCGATGCATTACTACCGATCAGACTGTAGCGTCGGATAGCGTGCTCCCGACAGACGGCGGCTGCGATGCAATACTACCGATCAGACTGTAGCGTCGATAGTGTGCTCCCGACAGACGGCGACTGCCTTGATCTATCCTCACCTGCATTTACCTTAAACACCAGCCTTACAACATTGTGCTGACGAGCAATGCCGGGCTCGATTGCGTCATCTGTGCTCAGGGTGCATTACGTTCCAGCGATTTCGCATGGGCGTAGCACCGAAACGTTTCCAACTGCCTTATGTGCTCAACGACAAGCAGAGTGTCGATGGACAGCTAAGAATAGAGGCCTTCACGATAGACCTCCTTAACTCCATATATCTGCTAGGCCTAGGGGTGTGTTCATGCCCACGAGCCACCCGTCCCTAATCAGTTGTGCTGCTCGTTACCCATCCGTTTGCAACTTCAAGCACTAGTTCAGATTATGGAAATGTCCTCAAGAAAATTCGCAACCTAAATCTCCTTTTAGACATTAATAGTTGCAAAAAGCAGCGTGCATTGTACCGCGACTAAAAGAAGCGCACTGTTTAGAATTGCTTTAGACATCTACCCGATATTTCGTAAACGTGATACCCATTCTGCTAAACATATGCACAGTTTACCCAAAATCTGCACCCAATCCAACCCGTTATCCATTTCATATTGCTACCCATAATTTTACTAACTCGTGAAGACCGTTCGTTACGTTCACTCGCCATGTATCCTTGATAATGAGGAGCACAACGAAGCTCATCTGCTGGCGTCAGGTGATTTCGAAGGTTGCTGATGACAAGACCAGAAGACAGAAAACCAACATAACGTGTCTTATAAAGGACCCGATCAGGGTCAGAAAACAGACGCTCATCACCCCGTTGGTGGCATCGTCGACTCCATTACATTACTTTTCTGTAAGTCCCCAACGCGAAGGCACTGTCTCGCGTTATTTGACCCTGAAATACAGATGTAAAAACGCCGCCTTCCGGGACCGAGCGCATTGTTCTAAGTCAACCACTGCGATTATATGTTCTGCCCTAATCTGATTCTGTCACAGGGCATGGTTTAAGCGAAGTTACACGTGGGACGAAGGAGCGGGATATGCTAACCACTGCACGTGCCGAGTTTCCGTTAAGCGGCCCAGATCCGGCTCATCCCGAAGTTCATGGACTTTTAAAGAACAAACTTACGGATATGGCTGAGAACGAGAGTTAAAAGTGCAGTTGACGAGAAACACGCACCAAACTCGGCAGTTCGACTTAAAGACAGTACGCTGCTCCAAATCATCATGCAGACTTTGAAGAGAGAGAGATGCAGCTCAGTCAGGTGGGACCCTGAGGCGCATCTAAAGCTCCGGGAAGGGCTAACATCTGTGCTCTTCTTTTTGTGGGAACGTCCGAGAGGCTTGACATACTTTGTCCAAGAAACATACGCATTTTTAGAAATTTATCTTTAGTTGTAACCCTTGTTTTGAGTGCAGTCATTGACGAAAACGAGGAACTAGTAGGAAATCGCCCTCGGCGGCTGTGTGGTAACAGGATGAAATCTAAGAACCGCATCAACTGCAGTTGCATTCTGTGGAGCTAGCATTCAGCTGCTGATGCCTCATCTAGCACTTTATGTGGGGCGTCGCTGTTGATAGTTCAAGTGGTAGCATTTCGACCGCAGTCACCATCCATGAGTGTGACAGAGAAATGATGAAATGCGGGGTTATTTTGATGCGAAGCGCCACGTCCTGCATCGGGAATGGTATCTCAAGCTCAAACGAGCTGCCTAATAGTGTGTCAGGTATAACCAGCTTGATGTGAAACGCCACGTCCCGCATCGGGAATGGTATCATCTCAAGCCCAAACGAGCTGCCTAGTAGTGTGGGGTATAACCAGCTTGATGCGAAACGCCACGTCCTGCATCGGGAATGGTGTCATCTCAAGCTCAAACGAGCTGCTTAGCGGTGCGTCAGGTATAACCAGCTTGGTGCGAAACGCCACGTCCTGCATCGGGAATGTTGTCATCTCAAGCTCAAACGAGCTGCCTAGTGGTGTGTCGGGTATAACCAGCTCCGGAATCCCCCCCACGGGCAGTCGCCAGCCTTCCTGACATTTGTGTTGGCTTGTAAGGGAAGCTGAAGTTGGAAAAGACCACAGGCTGATCATGACATTTGCCCTCTTGAGCCGCGCTGCCCGGAGACCAAGACGTCAGGGCAGGTAAGACCAGCGTAGACAGATCCGTGCTTTACGTACGGCATGTGGAGCTCCGTGCTCGAGATTTAGCTCAAGGGTTAATTCAGTAATTACTACCAAATGCAATCTGCGATTTGACGCATATTCTGTTGGCATACTGGTCGGTGAACTGTTGAATGAAACAGATCTAAACTAATACAAGAGCTTTTGCAATCTTGCTGCTCCCAAACTCACCAAATATCGATAAAAACACAGCTGTTGAACCTGAACATGTCCAAAAACAAGAAAGAGACACATTTACGGTTTTTACAACTACAACGGCTTGGGCAGAAAAGTGGCCCCAATTCAACTTCCTCCTCGCTCCTAGAAACCACGTTTTCGCGAACAAATCAAAACTACAACACGAACAGAGAACGGAGAACGATGACAAAAAACCAACAACAACATTCAGTGGGTCACGAATGCTACAACTTTTACCTACTTCATTAAAATTGATGTTTTGGTGGCCACGATCAGTTCAAACATCACACCATCCAAAGGCAGAACACTCACCAACAACGCAAGTGCACCGACCCATTGGGCTCGAGGCCATGAGCATTATCAACACTTTTCTGCCCGTGCCTGTACCCTGGGCAGAGACTCCACCAATCCTTCACCCCCCCCCCCCGCCCGTTACCGCGTGCCTGTTGTGTAAGAAGGGGGAGGGGGAGCTCCCAGTGGCTCGCCGCGGCCAGCTTTATCGCATAAGCGATAATGAGGCCGCAACTGCGCCTGAACTATGCAGGCGGTAAACACACACAGCATGGCGATGTTTGTGTGTCAGGAGGCCAAGGGCGAACGTGGGGCAATGACTGGAATTACAGTAGGGCGGTGGAGGCACAGGGATGGCTTTAGAGTCCACCTGTAACGCCTCCTGATTGAGTGCTATGAAGCTGTCAGGAGCAATCGATACAGCAAATAGGACTGTGGCGAAAAATTCTGCCTCGAAGGCGACAGGCACGTTCACTGCTTTAGAAAGCAGCCAGAGCGTGGGATCCGCTGTGCGAAGACGGGTGTGAGGCAGTGTACGTATTCCAACTACAAGCCAGTCAAAAGCGTACCTCAAGACGTGCAGGGATCCGATTGGCCGCCTGGTCCGGCGGCGGAACTTAGAGCGAGTCGAATGTGGTCGCCGGAACGATTTTTTATGTCGTGGCCGTCTGAGTGCATAATATTGTGAATTGTCATTATAATGCAATATAATAATGATAATACAATAATGCAATAACGCAAAGATAGTGCAAACCACAATATATAATATTGTGATTTGAATAATGCAGCATTATCCCATCCTTTATTCATGTCTTAATCGTGTCCATGCTTTAACCCTAGTTCTTCGGGAGATATTTGCACCTTGGCCTCTAAGATTTCGAAAACTAAGCAAGCCAGAGCCATGGGGGGAAAATGGAAAAAACGGGAAAACTCGCCAAACTGCATCGAATATGAGCGAACTAACATTAGCTAATGTGACATTGGGTACATCGGTTACTAACACTGGTTAATGTGATCTTTGACAGATCAAATCAGAATCGCATTTCAAAGCACGCCGAGACATGGATGGTTGTTTTGGTCGGCGAACGTGTCGGACCGAGATGAGCACGTATCTGGCTGCATAGACGCCTACATCAAGCAGACAAGTCGGGCTAAAAATGTTTTAGAAAAGAAATACTATTCATTATCGAGGTCAATTACCATGTTAAACACCCTTCTTGTTATCTCAAGAAATGATCATGCTGCGGCAATACAGAACACGGCGTTGAATAGTTTTTGTAAGAAACATGTCAGTTGGACAAGTGGACGCTTGCAGATATCGACAGATATGACCTGTGGGATGTCATATCAGGTCGAAGGGATGAAGGCTATTGTGCATTGGCCCAACCCAGCTGTATCAAGAATCAGACAAGTCATACTAATGCGGGGATAACAGTGTTAGGGAGGCATTCAAAAGCTGTAAGAGAGACACCATTCAGGGTCAAATTTTATCATCTTCAAAAGGTCAAATATGTTCACATGATCAAGACCTGGCCTGGCTTGACCTCTGGACCCATGAAATCGTTGAAGCAGCCATAACGATAATAATACATTTCAGAGCAATACAGCAGGGAATCCCTTTGGAGATCCCACTTCTGGAGAAAATGTCGCCGACATGATATGGGATAAAATATAAATCTTGTACCGCCAAGGTCAGCAGCTCAACATTTTGTTCAGCATATGTACAAATGACATAGGCTCAGCC
>NW_023595976.1:0-28132 GCF_011947565.3 Pollicipes pollicipes
GTTCACCCTGGGTGCAATTCCGACACTCGCGCTCACTACAGGAAACCTTCCCCGCCCCGATTTCCATCAGTGTTTCGGCGCTCGTGGCGGGGGCAACGTTCGTATGCAAGAAACATTGTGGCCGATGTTTAGTGCAGGTGTTTCATCAGCAACGAGGCACCGCAAGGGGCGCTGATAGTGATCAGAACATTCATCACTTTTCCTTGCATTAATCTGCAATTTTGACGCTTGTGCTCACTACAGAAAACATACCCTGCCTCCAATTTCCATCAGTGTTTTGATGTCAGTTGTCAGGTATCTGCATGTGGTAGACAAGAAAAACTAGGATTAAGAACAGGCAGTGGCTTGAGCCATTACAAGGCATTTGGCATGGCTGTGGCTCACTAAAATAGGCTTCATTGAAAATTTTGAGCTGTGCCCTCACCACCACAACCCCCATCCATGGCCACACCCTGCAGATGCCCTTGCCTCAATCTCACCTTGGTTTAGATTGAACCTGGGTCTGATCGGAGCAGTTGGAGGTGAGGTGGAAGGGAGGAGGGGGTGTTCAACCTGTCAAAGGCCACCAGGTGTGGACAAGTGATTGCAGTACTTGGTATCTACATAGCAATTGGGATTTAACTGCAAAGACTATCACTGTCCAAACAGAGAATTCAATGAGCATGATGCGTTGTAGATCACAGAATGCAAAAATGGCAGTGCAGCCATTCTACCAAAATACTTGAGTGTACTCAGGCAGAACAAGTGCATGCCATTCAGTGGAGCCACACTGAATAATGTGGTAAACCATACTGACATTTCTCATTTTATTACTTGACTATAGACATTGACCCAACACAATATTTGGTGGCTTGGTAGTACCAATACACATATTTTCAACAGTGCAATGAGTACGATGTGAAAGCAGTTTGGCGATGGCCAGCCAGAAGTCTAATTACTTCAGGAAAAGCTTACACTGAAGCAGCATTGCAAACAGGTTGTTCACAGTATGCCTAAATGTGATTTTTACTTTTGCACTGCTCAGAAAGGAATTTGAAAAAAACTAAGGACAGATATATTGCAGCTGAAATACAACAACAAAATCATAATGCTGAACTAAAGACAATGGATGTGTTCATGAACACATTGATAGCTTCCTCCTGGGAATGGGGAAAAACTGAAAATAACTGATTACAGCACCTTAAAATACATTTAGCACAGGCCATACATACATTTAAAATGCATGCACATATACCACATTGTGGCTTCAGATCAACCAAAGTTACAACATGAGTTAGTTTTTCTTGCTGTTTTATAGAATGTCTTGGACTGAAGGCTAAGGTCTTCTGATTTGGAAACCAGATCATCAAGCTTCTCTCCTCTCTCCAGCACAGTCTGGATGGTGTTGTGAAGAATTATCTTGGTTTCATCAAGCTCACTTTGAATCTTGGTCATAGCATCAGCTTCTTTTGGGTTCTGATACCTGGCCAGCATGGCTTCCAAGCCAGTGAATGCCACTGTTTCTGGGGTGCCTGTTGGCCATGCTTGTGGGGCTACATTCTCAGAGAAGTCATCCAAAACCTTTGTAATCAGAGTGTGGGCAACACGCTGTGGATATTCATGATCAGAAATGACTACTCCTGCCAAATTGTCTCCCCTCACATACACGTGGCACATGTACTCTTGCTCTCGCACAGACTGTCTGGATGACTGGTGGGACCTTTCTACCAGAATCTTGCTAGTAAATGTCATAAATTCCTGCACACTTCCTCTCTGGAAAAACCCAAAGCTCTGCAAATCTTGGGCTGCTTTCAGTGTCTGTGCAGCATGAGGGTTCTTGTAAAGTACTGTAATACTGTACAACTTCATGGCTGAGGCTAACAATATAGCGGAGTGGCAGTGTGAGCTTTCTCTGCCAAGTTAGCCAGTTGCACCACACAGCCACTGATGTCTTCCAAATTGTCTGATTGAAATGAATCGGAGCCAAATGACAGCTTCCACTTTATCCTCTCGATGCTTTGGCTTTTCCTCTACTTCAATCTTTCAAGGTCAGAACTCCGCCTCCGTGAGCACAACTCGGTCAACAGATCTTCACCCCACAATTCCTTTCCTGATGAAACGGCATCTAGTTTGAGATCAGCTGACCAAGATGCAGGATTCTCAATCTTTATCCCAACGTTTGATGACTCACTGCCGGCCAGCCTTACCCTCCAACTAATGCAACAGATGTGCGCTGATGTACAGACCACGCACCGCGTCCCCACGCGCAACACAAGGAACTGGTCAGATTATTACAGAGGCTCGGGCAGACTGGGACGCGCACAAAATTGCATAAAGCGTCGCATTCGTAGCCAGATACGACTGCCATCTCTGACGTAGTTCAGCTGCCTTCTAGCACAAAGGTTTTTACCCATGCTTGATGGGAACCTCCTCCAAACCCTGGGAAAGCTCAGATGTCGGTAGATGGTACAAGTCGTATATCAGGGGTGTAAGCTCCCTTTCAGCTGAGAGAGCTCCAGCCCCCCACTTTGAGAGGACATTGGACCGAATCTGAGGAAAACCTGTTTGTAGGCTGTTTGGAGGTCAAGCTTCGTAAGTGTTCACTGCTCAACCTACCCGCCCCCCCCCCCCAACTTATTTTGAGAACTTACGCCGCTGCTATATATCTAAAAAGGCGTCAGTCATGGTGGTAGGCTTGCAAGAGGGTGTGGGTGGGGGGGGGGGGGGGTATGGTCTTTCAAGCTTGGGGAATCTCTGATTTAATCGCTACAGGCATGCGCTGGGATCCCAAGATTAGATTAGTAATGCCACAGCGTTCCTTGCAAATGGAATCCTGTGATCGAAAGTGCAACCTTTTTGTGGCTTCGGACACATTTGTGAATACTATGACAATGTAGCGAAAGAAACCATGTCTATTCCTATAAATTTGTCACAGGCATGTTTTCATATAAAAGCCTCAGCCCCACCACTTAGACAACTGCATGCTGTTTACCACTGTGCACAGAAAGAAGCAAGATAGTGCTTCTCCCTGTTTACAAGCTATTGTGGCTCCGGCTCCAAAATACGCTTTGCAGCATTTTGTCAGGCCTATCTTCGTCACACCTGTTGCACACATGTGCCGGAAAAACGGTGCACTTTTAGTGACGTTGCGATATGAAGAGTAATGCGCATACACATAAGACATGTAGAGCATCTCGTGATAGCAATGCTGCTAGCAAAGCATTGCTAGGTTAGGGCAGTAATTTTTTGATTTGTTAAAGCAAATGTTGTTGCAACGATGATACCATAGTAATACAGTGTAATAGCATGTCATCTGTCATATGACCTTGAAGCCTTATATACCAGCCTAACATGAGTCTGTTTAGTTTTGGCTACTTTAAGCTGCTGAAACACGGACCTCCATTCGATACTGGGCATCGCGTAGGTCGGCTGGAAAAATTTGTCAGTAGAAAGCTGCAAAACAGGCAGGTGTGGACAGCAGCAGCATGCGCAGGGCCAGGCATACGATTCGCAAGAACGCGCAAGAAACGGCCTTGGCGAGAGGCATGCGTAGGGGGGCGGCGGACGTGTTGTTGAAGTTGGTTTGGTTGTCGCAGTATTTGTATTTTACATTGTGCTCCTTTTCGTGGTGACTGGAGACATATTATGTGTCGCACACCCATTTAGCAAAAAATACGCCGTTTGCCGCTTTGGGATACGCAACTCAGAAAGTTCCTATTTCCTGCTTGGGTAAGTACGTAATTGTGTTTATTTAACCCATTCATGTCAGAAAATACGAACTGTACTGCAGCATTGACAAGTTACAATGGCGACCTAGTCAGATCTACTACTTGTAGACGATGGCAAGTGAAGTTTTCTTGAAGTGTTCAAATGCATGAGATAGCCCAACGCAGTGAAAATTTGGACAACAAGATTTGTCAGGCTAGGCAACCACTGATTTGATAAGGCATCCTGGCAGCCAGACATTAATGGTGTTGGCAGCCAATGATGGTGTTGAATACATCTGAAAATTATGCTAACATGTATAATCCATAGAAGCTGTCACTGCAACAAAAGCCCACACAGCACTTGTTAGTTCCATTTGTATCTAATCTGTCATGGATAAATGAGTGGGGTAATCAGGGGGGTTCAGCATAACTCATCAGAGTTTTGCAAGCATTAAGGAAGTGCAGGGAAAATGACAGCCTAGGTCATAAGTGACCGAGCCTCTGTGGAGGTACAGGCCAAGCATAATTACTTATATCATTTATGTATGCATTGACATAGCTTGTAATCTAGATGCTGCCTGGAGTGGAATGGATCCTAACACCCTTTATTTTGCCTGGTTCTCCTGCCTTCAACCCACTTAAAGCATGTGCCTGCAGGCCAAGTCAGACACCTTGCATTCTTTGCTTGTTAGTTTAGGGATGTTTTATCTATAAAAGGAGCATGATATGTTGAGCTTTTAAGCAAACACACATCTATATCAATTCTAGTAAGTTTGCAACTGCTTTGTCATCACTGTTAAAATCCTAGCAGACTGAAAAACATTCTCAAAGTTGTAAGGTTAGCATATTGTGGCATGTGTGCATGTGCATGCCTTGCTGGTTGTGCATGTACTGTTGGTGTTGCATGTGGTAGTGGCTTGCATGGTGGTTGTTTTGGTGCATGTGGTTGTGGATGCTCTCATTGCTGCATGCTGCATGCCCTTATGCTAGCTCCCAGGGCTATATGTGGTGTATGGCTAGTTGCCAGCTAATGAGTCCTTTGCATGTGTTGCAGAATGGGTGTCTAGCTCAACTGTGCACTTTGTCCTGAATAAACCACAGTTTAGCACTTGTCACAATGGTGGCAGCTGTGGCCAGACATGATGCTGAAGACAACATCTGAAGAGGACATTAAGCCAGCAATTCAGGAAGAGATAAAGTTACCTGTCATGGTATCTAGTGGCAAAGTGGTTAGACCAAAAGATTTTGATGGGAGGGACAGCATCAGGTGTTTTCTTCACAAGTTTGAGCAATGCACACTGGTTAATGGCTGGATTGATGAAACCACCAAACTGATCCAGTTGTCAGTGTCACCTGCCTGACAAGGCATATGATTTCTTCATGCAACTTACCAGATGACAGCAAAAACACATATACAGAGTTGCGAAAATCGTGTATGTCCGAGTTTGACTCACCTAGCTTGCAAAGTGACCAAGCACTGCAGTTGAGCTCATAGTGATGCCAGCTTGGACAGTCAACAGCTGAATATCTGCATGAATTACAGCAACTGGCAGAACAGGCTTACCCAGAATGGGCATCTGACCCTCAAGAATGGATTATCAATGCTCAATTCATCAGTGGCCTGGACTATGATCTCAGCATGCAGCTGATGCTTCAAGCCCCAGAAGACGAATCTTTGGCCGACTTGGAATGGCAGACAAGAAGGATTGAGCAGGTTCGCGGTGCACCTTCGGCTCCAACTCCTTCGCCGGCAAGGAGGCTGGAGGCGGGGTCTGCCGTAGCGGAGAAGGTGGCTGAGCTCCGTGACCAGGTCAACGCGGTGGGCAGCCTCCATGGCAGAACTTCAGGCGAGCGTTGGCAGATTGACCTTTGGGGGTGCTCATCACAGAGTGCGCGGTAGAGGTGCTTACCGTTCGGGGTGGGTGCGCTGGACATGGAGGTCGTGGAGGAACAGCTGTTCCTAGTGGTGCCTGTTATCATTGTGGTAGTCGTGCTCACTCGGCCAGAGACTGTGGTGGCCTACAGCGGGGGCGTGGTGGTCTGTGCTACCGATGTGGACGGCCTGGCCATTTTGGCGCGTAACTGCTGAGCTCAGATGAGTTTTCAGTGGGAGCTGGAGAAGAGGGCCACTCGGCGGTCCCAGGTGCGAGGGCCCAGTGACGATGTGGTCCATGGATTGTGCAGTGGTGCGCGCGATGGGGAAACTGTTATGGGTGCAGCCACTGTTCCCGCCAACGATTTAAAGGCTGTGTATGTTGGAGGGTCGGTACAGGGTAAGCCCGTGACATGGTTATTGGATACAGGAGCTGAGTGTACATTAGTAAGCTCGGCAGTACCGGGCGTTTGCGATTTAGCACCCTGCGCGGTGCGCCGACAGCCTGTTTCAATCGATGGTAAACCCTTGTTGTTCCAGGCATGGTTGTTGGCAGATATTCGTGTAGGCGCCTCTGTTTTTTCACAACATCCTGTATTTATTGTGGCAGCAGTGGCCACACAGTGTTTGCTGGGCGCTGATGTCATGAGAAGGCTGGAACCACCGTTTCAGTTGACTGGGTCTCTGGAGAGGTGTCTGTAGGTTCGGAAAAAACTTGCCTCCATTAGTGATGGGATGCAGGTTGGAGCTGTGACAGCTCTTCGTTGTGGCAGGGTAACACCGCTATGCGATATCGTCGTACCAGGTCGACATGAGATCGTCACGAAGGGGAACGCGGCCCTGGACCAGCCGGCCGGAACATGCGTAATGTACACTCGTGATGGGACGTTTGAAGATAAGCACCAGGTTGTACGTGCTCATGTGCTGGACACCGTTGGAGACAATCATCAGGTGAGCCTGAGGTTTGTGAATTCAGGTGAGGGAAGCATCAAATTATACAAAGGAAACAACTGTCGGACTTGTTGAGCAGGTGGCGGTGGTGCATGACTCCTCGCCACCCATGTTGTTCGTAACGTCGCCCAAAAGAACCAACAGCAAGGGAGGGCAAGTGACAGCGTCGCCAGGAAAATGATTGAAGAGTCCGATTTTGAATTGGAAGAGGAAAAAAGAAGACCGCGAAGCAGCTGACTGCGTACCTGGATCGCTTTCCCACCGCTGGAACACTTGGAAGGTCAGGCGTCATTCGGCATGAAGTTCGGACGGGTGATGCGCCGCCGAGGGTCCATGCAGCCGGCGCGAGTGGATCATCGCATGCGAAAACAAATGGACGAAATGGTGTACGACATGCCCGCACGTGACGTCATCAGGCCAAGTGTGTCCCCATACCCAGCAAGAGTAGTTCCGGTGCAGAAGAAAGATGGGACGATTCGATTTTATATCGAGTACCGTAGATTGAAACGCGGATGCAATGAGTGACGCTTTTTCCACTGCCCCGAATCGATGACTGTTTGGACGCCCCGTCCGGGGCCAAGTGGTGTCATGTCACGGATCAGAAAAGTGGGTATTGGTAGCAGGAGCTCAAGGAGGAGGATAAACACAAGACTGCTTTTGCAACACACAAGGGACTGTTCGAATTTAACATGGCATCCATGGGCTTGAAGGGGGCGCCAGCGTCGTTTCCAGCGGGTGATGATGGTGGCACTGTGGTGTCTCGCTCGGAACATCACTCTTTTGTATCCCGACAATATAATCGCCTTTGGAAGAACGTTCGGTGAAAGTTTGGAGAGATGGAGATTGTTTTAGGGAGTGTTGCGAGCAGCAAATCTGATGCTGAATCCGAGGAAGTGTAGGTTGTTTCGGACGGAGATTCAGTTCCTCGGGCATGTAGGCAGCGGGAAAGGCGTGTCCCCTGATCCCTCGAAAGTGTCTGCAGTGCAGACACTTTCCAACCCCGTCGTCCATTAGGGGGTGCGTGAGTTTCTGGGATTAGCCTCGTACTTCCGACGCGTTATTCCACGGTTTGCCCGCCTGACAAGACATGTGCATCGACTTCTAGAGAGTGCCTCTTGCTTCAGATAGACAGAAGAGTGCGCTGTGGTTTTTGCCATCTTGAAAGAAAAACTCATCTCTGCTCCGGTGTTGTGTTACCCAACTTCCGGGAGCCGTTCACGTTGACAACGGGTGCCAGCGATGTAGGCCTGGGAGCGGTGGTGACTCAAGAGGAAAATGGCAGGGAACGTGTTGTGGCATATGCTAGTCGCAGTCTGACTAAGGCAGAGAGGAGATACTCTGAACCGAGGGAGAGTGTCTCGCTCTCGTTTGGGCTAGTCGTCGGTTCCGGGTGTATCGCATGGGCACCACTTCATACTGCGGACCTGACCACAATCCTTTTGGTTCATCTTCGCACAGAGCAGGATCCCAGGGCAAGCTGACGCGGTGGATTCTGGAGTTGGAGGGCGCTGGACTATGAGCTCCAGTACCGGCCAGGATCCAGCCTTCCGCGTGCAGGTGCCCTGTCCCGCGGCCCTGTAGAATGACGGCCAAGAACAATGCGCGATAGAGGTGCGGGACGACGACGCTTGATAGTGACTTTGAAGTAAGATTGGGCTCAACAAGACGACCGGGACCTGGCGAAGGTCATTGAGCTGTTAAGAAGGAGGCGTCCATGTCCTGCGTCTGCATCACCAGTGGTGAAGCATACATGTCTCAACAGGACAGATTGCGGATAGGTGCTCAGGGGCTGCTGATCCATGTGCTCGTCCGGAACGGCGCTGAGCACCGGCAGGTGGTTGTGCGGAAGGCACAAATGGAAGATGTGCTCGCGAGGTGTCACGACCGATTCTTCTGCAGGTTATCTTTAGGGTGACGAAGACGCTAGAAAAAAATCAGAGCTAGATTTTATTGGAGCTCATTGTTTCAGGATGTCGGGGCATGGGTCTGAACATGCAAATTTCGCGCGAAGAAAAAGAGACTCCCTTCCCCAGGCAGAGCCTTTTTTGGAGAGATGCCTGTGACGGACCGTCCGTGGCAGTGGGCTGCAATGGATATAAGGGGTTCTTTTCCCAGAACAAACGAAGGGAACCGCTACGTACGGGTTGTGACGTGCGGTTTTTCGAAGTGGACAGAAGCTTTCGCACTTCCTGACCAGACAGCCGTCACCGTGGCCAAGATCTTTGTGGAAGAGCTTACATGTCGTCTGTCCCGAGGTGATACGCTCGGATCAGGGAGAAACTTTGAAGCGACGGTGATCCAGGAGATCTGCAGGAGGCTGAACATAAAGAAGACTCGAACAACTCAGTGCCATGCACAAGGCAACGGACAAACGGAAAGATTCAACCACGCCCTGTGCGCCATGCTGTCGATGTGTGTCCGTGAAGGTCAGCGAGACTGGGATAGGCACCTACCGTTCGTTATGTTCCCTTATCGCGCAAGCGTCAACGAAACCACAAGAGAGTCGCCATTCTTCCTGTTCTATGGGCGGCAAGCCAGCCTGCCCGCTCAGATTGTGCATGTGGTGATGGACAATCGACTCGTGACAAGACGGAGTACGTGCAAGAAATGATGGAATCCCTCCGTCGAGCTCAGCGCCGAGTGCAAGACAACATCGCGCGTGAGGCCCGGAAACGACGAGAGAGGCAGGCGCAGGGCGCTCGTCAGTATGCCTATCAAGTCGGGGATATGGTATTGCTGTACAAACCGACGAGACGGGTGGGCTGCTCGCCAAAGTTGCAGATGTCGTGGTGTGGGTCATACCAGGTGGTTACGGTCTTCCAAGAAGGTGTGGCGTACCGGTCAGGCTGAAAGAGACACCGAAATATCGGATGGTAGTCCGTCACGATTGACTTAAGCCATGTCATCAACGGAGGGGAGAAGTGCCAAAGGAAGCGAAGAGAGGTGACGGTAGGGATGCGTTCAACGGGGATGAAGCAGTTGGAGAGGAGGAAGACGTAAGGAGGGGAGATGAGGAGAGTGAGGATGGCGGTTCATTGACTGAAAGTTCAAGATTCCTGAGTGACTAGGACGAGGACGAGACGAGGACAAGAACACATATGAAAATCGTGGATGAAGAGGTGAGCAATGCTGGGCCTGGAAACGAGGAAGCTGCAGCGGCGGAGATTGGGAACCAAGAAGCGGTAGCAGAGGCTTTGAATTATCGGTTCAGGAATGTAGAAGAGATGTTGGTACAGGGTTAGGCGAAACTCGGGTGGAATTCCCCCGCCAACTGGATGGAAGGGACAACTGAGGGAGAAGCGTTCCCGTACCGGGGAAGAAGCGAACGGCGTCGACGGGCCCCAGTACGGCTTGAGTTATAATAATCTGAAGAGGTTTTGAAGTCTTGGCTTCGTTGTCCAGCAGCTGTTTTTGGTCGCACTCTCAGGTGGCAGGGGCCCATATGCATTATGCCGTAAGCCGCCGAGCGCTATGCTCGGCTCTCAATTGACAGAGATTGTGTTGCAGTTTGGGATGGGAGGAATGTGACGTGTTGCGTGTGCATGCCTTGGTGATTGTGTATATACTGTTGGTGTCGCATGCGGGTACTGGCTTGCATGGTGGTTGCTTGGTGCATGTGGTCGCGGATGCTCTCATTGCTGCATGCTGTATGCCCTTATGCTAGCTCCCGGGGGCTGCTTATGGTGTATGGCTAGTTGCCAGCTAATGAGTCATTTGCATGTTTTGCAGAATGGGTGTCTAGTTCGACCGGTGTACTACTTCCTGAATAAAGTACAGTTTGGCAACTGTCACAATATGTTAGCTGTAAAGCAAAGACACATCTATATTATTTCCAGTAAGTTTGCAACTGCTTTGTCATGACTGAGTTAAAATCCCAGCGGACTGAAACAAACATTCTCGAAGGTTTGTAAGGTCAGTATATACCATTGGGTTTTGTGTGCAAGGTTCCAGGCAGATTGGGTTTGTGATGTTCTATACACTTCATCCATCTGCAGTGCTCCTCATACCACCCATGCTGTTCATCTGCAAGTAAATTGGCTGTCATGGCATGCTGAGATGAACCAAGTATTTATGTTGCGTAGGTCTATAAATTTGTATTTGTATTTGAGAATGTCAGAGGCAGGTTTATGTATTTTGATATCTAGCATAACTAAAATAAGGTGAGATATGCTTGGCTGTGGAGAGGAGGTGCACTTATCATAGCTAGCCACAAGAAAACTAATCATTTATCTGTGAAATATTTACATGCATAGATAGATGACCTAGATAGGTGATAAAGACGCACGAATGGTTTGATTTGCTCAATCAATCTGCAGACCATAGCAGGTTTTAATGATAATTCTGCGTATCCCACTATTGTCCCAATTGTCGGGTATTAGGCTGCCCCTTGTTAACATTCTTGCCATGGTTGACTAGGTCATCATTTCAGTCTGTAGGTGATTTCACTTGCCGTAGTTGATTATGTATATAGGACAATTCTCTATACAAAGTCGTTAACTTGTCATAAACCTACGAACACCCATGCTATATTTGAGTTGTATGGAAATGTTTTTAAATTGTCATGACTTGCACTTGCTTCTGTCACTGCTGGTTGGTGATCAATAATTGAGGATCAGACCACGGACTAGAGGCTTAGCACGTATATGTACAACATATCTCTGAACAAAGTATTGCAGGGAATTTCTTCACAGGGCACATTATGCCTATGCAATCTCAGTCTTCCATTGTATCCATTCTGGGCACTTTCCTTCCTGGCCAGACCATCCTTTCGAGGAAAAAGGGAAGCTTGCATGATGTGTCTTCATCTGTGATGACATGGCTTCTGCCAAGCTGCTCCACGACCCAAGTTTTGTCAGTTTTTTCGGTGCCGTGCACCAAGCCTGGCACTCCCACCCGCAGCCATCTTGTGCAAAGCTGTTGCCACATTGTTTGCTGTGAGGGGCGCTTCGACGACGCGCGAAGCCGTTACGACGACGCGCGAAGCCGTCACGACAACACGCGAA
Organism: Pollicipes pollicipes; assembly: GCF_011947565.3. Classification (NCBI taxonomy): domain Eukaryota; kingdom Metazoa; phylum Arthropoda; class Thecostraca; order Pollicipedomorpha; family Pollicipedidae; genus Pollicipes; species Pollicipes pollicipes. Next base: position 11,514 of record NW_023595976.1, read on the forward strand.
GCACGTTACGACGACGCGTGAAGCTGTTACGACGACGCGCGAAGCTGTTACGACGACGCGCGAAGCCGTTACGACGAAGCGCGCCTCTCACGGCAGCCGGCTCCGGTTTCCCACGGGCGTCGGGTGGAAGCGGCTCAGCACCGCAGCCCTGCCCCCGTCTGTGACCTCAGTGACACTGGCTGCCCTACCGCGCTGGATCGCATTGTCCCGGCGGACCCAGGCCGGGTCGAACCCTGCTCTGGTTCCTGCTGGGTCAGGCCCAGCCCTCGGTCTGAGTGGACCCCCTCTCTGGTCCGTGCTGCAGGCCCACACCATGGAGGCGGTGATGACGTCAGAGGCGCAGCGCGGCGGTGGACTCAACATCAGCGACGTCCGTGAGTGTCTGCGAGCTGGGCGCGAGCTAGGCTCGGCGTTGGCTTGCGTAGTCCGGGGGTGGGGGACAGTGCGCCGTCTCCCGGGCTGGGTTGGATTGCGCGCGCTGTTTCTGGCACAGTCCAACACAGTCCGGGGCAGTGGTTGTCGCTGAGGGCTTTGATGTGCTGTGTTTCAGCCCTACTCTTGTGATACCAGCGCTGCTGCTTTTGCAGCGCAGTGGCAAGGCTAAGGAGCTTCGTATGAAAGATGTTTAGCTGTAAAGCACAGTTAAGTCCAGCAGTCTTGTACAAAACTCGGAGAGCTATTTACTCCCGCGCTTGTGAAAGTCCAGCTCCGCATGCTGGCTTTCTATTGGGATTTCCTTCCTTTCCGACCAGAGAGACATCCGGTGTCATCCGGCCGAGCTGTCTGCGATCTCCTCTCAGCTGTTGCTGCGTACCCCTGCTCGGGGGCGCGCCCTCTGGGATGTGGCGCTTGTCAGCAGCGCATTTGAATTGAGTTATGGTCGCCACGTCCGGCTTGTAATGTTGTTCGCTGCGTATTTCGCTACCGTCTAGCCCCATTAGAACACAGAGGGCTCAAGGCTACGTGGATAAGCGGGGCGTACGCCACGGACGACGGCAAATTCTCCATCTAGAAAGATTATTGGGGGCATCCGTTCTCATCATACCTTTAAGTAAGCACGCTTAACCCGGGTGGCGTATCGTCGTCGCTTTCCCAGTGCCAGTTTGGAAATCATTTGTTGAGACCCGACCATATTTGACGTCGATGTCTAGGTGTCCCCACTAAACCACTAATTGGTGGTCAAACTGGTTGGTGGCTGCAGATGCGGCCTTGGCTGGCTTATGTTGCAGGTGCTCGGTATTATTGACGTTGTGCGGTGTTTGTTGCGGACGTTGCTGTACTACGGGGGCCCAAGGCAGCCATTAGTCGTCATCTTGCTACCCAGTAGCCGGGACCTCCCATTTGGATTTGGCACGGACTGAATATTATGGGGCGTTTGGACAGCACATGCAGCGACTGACTGAATTTATGAAGAGCCGTACGCGAGGTCAGAATACATCTTTGAGAATATATATATATATATATATATATATATATATATATATATGTATATATGTATATAGTATGTATATACTGCATATATGTATCACCTAAATACACGGACTAGCTGCGGCCATGACTTCTCAAACCACTCGCTCCACCTCAATCGGTCCGGCGATATCAGTCTCGACACCGCCTGGTGTCGACTCCGTGAACTGTCCCAGGACGGCCGTCCGCTGCTGCCCCCTGTTGTTTTACGCCGTCGGGGCCTCTCAGCAGAGTGTTTCTACCGTGTTCGACATTGCTGAATGTTGCTCATGTTGGAGAGACGCGTTCTTCTCGAGGATACACCAACGGGTGGTTTTACTTTTTAGATAATTTTGCTGTTTTACACATGCCATGTTGAACGCGTGAATTTATCGCATTTGCTCCTTCATCCTGCACCGTCTCGCTTGGCTTACTGCCGCTGCTTGAGGCCTCGGCCAGGTCTCCACCGGAGTGGATTGCGGCATGCAAGTGCCGACCCCTTAAGGTCGGGTGTTCGGGAACTGAGCTTTGAGCCCAGCCCGCGGACGTTGTCTGGGCTGGGCGCTCGGACGTGCGCCTTTTTATTGGTCTTTTTTATTGCGCCTTTTTATTGGCCGTGCAAACTTGCAAACGTATCACGTGGTAGTCGTGAGTCGTCAGATCACGTGGCGGCCGTGGTGTCCGAAGACACCGAGAGGTTGTTGCGTTATGATGACGGTCCCAACCGTTGGATGGAAAACTACGCTGGGCTGGAATGCGTGGGTTGTTGGTGGTCTTGGCACGAAAGCGTACTTATTATTTGCCGTACCCTAAGGCGCTTTTTGCATACCATTAGAAGCTCACAAGTCCGCAAGCACGAACTTAATGCGATAAGTGATGCTTTTATTTAATCACCCTTGAGATGGTCAGTTTGTTCTGCCGAGTCGTTTGTAAACGGCGCCTCACGTACATAGGTGTTTCAATAGTGTATTACAATATTCAATAACTCGAGTGGCAAGGATGTAGACATTTGGTCGTGCGGTCCCATCCCCAGCTCGCGTTGCATTGCCTGCTGCCCCTGCCCTGCTTCAGAATCAGCCACTCGGCATCGCAGGTCACAATGTCATGGTCAGGGGTCAAAGGAAGACACATCAGCCCGCACAACTTGGGCGCGGAGACAACCGAAGAGCCAGACATCCGGCGTCAAAAAGCCATATTGACATCCATGACACTCAATTGGATTAATGTGGGGATGGTGCGTGGCTGTGGCGTTCCGGGAATTCTTTTTTGGCGTTCTCACTCATCTCCGGGTCATTCGGTCGAAGTTGTAGCACTTGGCTTGCATTCAAAAATCGTCGCCAAGTGGTCCAGACGTCTGCAGCACCAGCACACGCGACTTCCAACAGTTCGGTGTCATGGTGACGTGGCAGGGCGGCGTCCGGTCTTGCTTCATATGGCTTAAAACGAGGCAGAGTGCGATTCGATTGTGGATTGGACCATTCCTGATGGATACATTTAAGTTACACCCAGTTTACAAATTTACCTTTGCATTACGTTGATACGCTGATACGCATCAACGTATCAGCGTATTTAGTACACGCATTGTAAGCTCTGCGCTTAGGGACGTGTACGTCTTGTAGACACCGTGGGTTTTATGCACATTTGGCTCTCGTCTGGCGCGACATTGTTCTGACGTAATAGCGAACCAAAAACAACATCTTGTTCTGTTTTTTTGTTGTTGCACATTTTGTTATGAGCAGTCTAACAAGCATGCGACCCAATCATTTGTCGGAGACGTGCTGACACGCATTTAAAAGTAAGTCACCGCTCTCAGCTGCACGTTCCACGCTAGCATTATTAGACGGGAAGCTAATATGGGACTCAATCTGAAAGAAACGGAAAACGGAACTGTGTTCTCAGGATACACTTCTGATTTATCTCTAGAAGCCAATTCGCCACTTTATGTTTGCGTTGACTTTGACTCGACGATTTGAGTCCGAGGGGACCAAATCTGTAAACGTAAAATGACAAGCAGGTACATGGCAACAGAATGTTTAAGAAGGGCAATTTCGGCTCCTATGTGTCTGAATTTTTGTTCATTCTAGATTCGGCAGGAAATTGTGTTCCCGTTGAATAACGCTAGCGTGAAAGGCTTGTTTTAATAAAAGTCAGAATCGAAAAAGAATCCGTCTGCCCTGGACACTTGTTACATAACGTCGCAGCGGTTGCCAGGCCACAGACGCTGCCATGTCATGTCACATGTGCCATAGGTGGCAGAACGCGTGGCGTGGAGCAGCAGCGTGCGGCGGGCGGCTGGCAACGCGACGCCGTGTCGTGGCACAGTTCCAGGTGGCTGTCCCCAGTGAGTCAGCAACATGGATAAGGCAATGTCCTGTCATTGACCACGTGTCACATAATTTCTGATCAACATCACGATTCCGTATTGGGCGCAAAGTGACCACCGGAGTCGGTGGCCCCTAAACCACAAACACTACTTCCAATAAAATTAATAATAGAATGGTCACGCGCCAGAATTCGATGCACGAGACCACCGCGAGGAGCGGGCGCAGCTAGAACCACTGGCCCAGCGGGTGCACTGCCGCCGGTCCAGTTTCCGTCAGTAAGAACCGGCATTCTCCAGTTCCGTGGCCGCGCCCACAAGCGGCCGTTGAAGCCGGTGCCGCCACGCGTTCATGCCCCGACGTCGGCGAGACGCCTGTTCAGTCGGCCGCCGGCGGGCGGCAGTGCGCGGTGGGGTGGAGCCCGGGCGGCGCCGGGTACCCCAGACCGATGGCGGGCCCGTGCCCGCGGGCGCGCGAGCCGGGCGTCTGCGGCGACCTGCGGCCGGCGCCGGCGGCCGGCTCGTCCGCGCCGGCTGACCTGGCCGCGGCCGGCGCCGTGACTTCGAGCCGACCGTTGCCAGCCGCCTCTAAAAGTGGATGTTTTGTCGTGTGCTTCCAGAAAGCTGCAGCGACGCCTCCAAAAGGGGCGCAGGTAAATCACCGTGGCGTGTCGCGTAGTAGGGCGGCTCCCGGCGCTTGCGGGGCTCTGTTTTTTCTGGTGCTGTTTTTTGCCGCCCCGAACATTGTGGGCGGTCGCTTTCCGCGACGCCGGGGTGGACAGTTTAAAACAGATATTCCTCTGTGTGTCCGGACTGAAGCAGGTCAAAAGGTTGCGTCGTCACGCAGCTAATGCACCTAGGTCGCGACGGACCGAGGCCGTTGGGTGGAATCTTCGTTTGGTTTTCGCCACCGGCAGCCGTTTGCTCTTGTTTAAGTATCTATTGACGTTTTTTACTTTTCAGAAAATGCTCCCGGGATATATCCGTGGTGCTAATCGTCCTGTTCGCATTGATCGTAAATGGTTCGGTGGTAACCAGGAATATTCCACCAACACGATGTGTGTGGAGAGTTTTGTGACATCGACGCCACGTCGCACAGCCGTTAGTCAAAGCCAGCGAGGTCTTAGGTCGGGGAGCAGGCTACGACCGACCGCGCTGGACCTGCGTTACCCCCATCTCTACCACTCTTGCTGCTCTTTTTCTCTCTCTCCGGGTACTTGCTCTGCCGTGATACGCGCGCGTTGAGACCCGGGTGAACCCAAGAACGAGTCATGCATGTGTCTCGGGAAGTTGGGGCAGTTGGGGGGGGGGGGGGTCGGTCGAGGTCACGATGGCTCGAGTGTGCGCGAGCGGCCACCTGCCGCTTCTGGCGCCTAGTACAGGTAACAGCAGCGACAGAGCGGCGTCAGTCGCTGCCGCGTGACACGCCCCTCGCCGGACGCGAGCCGCGTCCCGCCTGGCGGAGAGCCCTGCCACCCGGCGCCGCGCCTCGCCGCCGGCCGGGAGTGCCGCGGGACGCCCGGCCGGTGACCGACGCTGAGCGCGGGTGCTCGCGCTGTAACCGGGCAGAGAGGGCGCGCGCTGCCGCAGCCGGAGCGGCCACTGTCGGCGCGGCGCGTGGGCGCGGCACGGCTTCGCAGCCGAGGGCACGTGGGAGGTTCTTTCGGGCGGATGACGCAGCGCTGCGGGTCCGACGTCCGGCCAGGGCGCGAGCTGTGCTTGGTGCTTAATGTGGGGACGCCGACAGAAAGTCCGCTTGGGTTTTGAACGCGGGACGAGGAGGGGGGCGAACCCGCGGTTGTTCCAGGAGGCACCGGTGCATGCTGTCGGCGGATGGAGCGCTGTTCAGCTGTTCGGGACAGCCGTGACGACGGAGGAGGAGATCGGTTGCCGCTGCAATCAACGCAGGAAATCTGGGGCGCCGTAGCAAAGTTGGCACGGTTATGATTGTTTGGAACACGGGTTGTCAACTAGCTATCGGTTATTTGAATCTGTTGTATTTTCAGGAAACCTGAGGAAAGCACGTTTTTGAGCTTTTTTTCGTGCCAATTCAAGGGTGAAAACCAACTGGGACCAAGTCGACGCTATTGTCGCATCTTCTGGGGCAGTCCGATTAATTACTGTGGATGGCAGCAAGGTGCGACACCTGACTCTACCTACCACTCCTGTCACTATCATTCACATATCCCTCTTCATATGTCATTATTGGCGGTAACATGTGGTGTTTCACCATCTGTATTTGATGCCCGCTATCATGTTCAGTGTGACTGAAGGTTCGTCAGCGAGGAAGAGCCTAAGGACAAACTATCTGCAACCGTGCTCAGAATCACTTACCACTTGCACAAGAGCTGTTGTCTTGACGTCGTTTGCATAAACGAGGGGTTTCTACAATCTGGCACGCCTACCAGAAAATATTCTGGTAATTTGTGAACGTCAGGACACTGAAATGGGCTTGAGAAGCCATGGAAGAACGCAGCGAACGCTCAAGGTCCAGCCTCCAATGCTCGGAGTCCACGAATAACTGCATGTCCGATCCCAAGCAATGTACGAACTGCATCCCTTGCAGCTGTGCAATGTCATGCCGAGGCCGAACAGGTCGTCCAGATTGCACGAACACAAAGGCGATCGGCCAGGGTGAAATGGAAAAGTTTCACGTGTGGTTGGAAAGAAGACCCAGCCAGCATTGTACGAACAACCATTAAAGGCGAAGAGCCACGTAGATAAGACGGTAGTAATAGACTTACTCCTTGGAAAAAAACAGAAGAATGGAGATATAGATGCGTTGATATTTTGGCAACATGCCTTTATCGAAACAATAGCAGAAGAAGCAAGCGATGAAAAAAGAAGAAACAGTTCTGCTATTGTTTCGATAAAGGCATGTTGTTGAAATATTGACGTTTCTAGATCTTCACTCTGCTTTTTTCCGAGGAAATTGTCAGCCTACCAGTCTTACTGTCTTTTTGCTTACTTACTGTCTCACTGTTTCTTTTCTACTGTCTTATCCGTGTGAATCATGTTCCTTGCGCATGCACTTAACAACTTGCGCGAAGAGCCGCGTTAAGAAGTACGAGATGTCGATGAAACGGCGCACGTGGAGCTGACTTCAAACCCCGTCAGCAGGCACGGACCCAATTTGGCTACCCGTGCTGGTAGATTCCATGAAAACCCCGGGCGGGCGACCTAGGCAAGGAAAAGGAACACCCATCGCGCCGTCGATCGTCCTCTGCAGTGTCGTGGCTAGTGTCGTCCCACGCCTTGCAGGTTCGCGGGTTTGGGCCTCGAAGCTGCCGACGGCGTGATCTTGGGTTCGGCCCTCGAGGCTGCCGGATTGGGCGGCGGAAACGCGGTAACGTTTGTTGCTTGTCTCGTCCCAAACATGGCGTTGCACGACGCAGTGAAGTCGTCGTTGTCCTCGGCTTCTCGGACAGGATGTTTTCCCGTGGTATAGCCTTGGACACCGATTCACCCAGCGCCAGATAAGACCGTAGAGCAAAGCTCCTATTAACGATGAGAAAGCTCGGGGATCTTTTCAGCTTGCCAACGTAACTAAATCGTGGGTGTGTATATGTTGCACATTCACGAAGCGGAAGCGCTCTCGCAGCATTCCTGGTCGTTGACGTCACGCATGCTGTAGCAAGTACTATGACGCTGCTGACGTCACCAAAGTCCCGCGGAGGGCGATCTTCTCCGACTGGCATTTGTTTGTCCATGCTCGGAGAGCTGAGACGTGATGTTTTGACGTCACAAGACGCGGCAGGCTCCCTGGTGGGTCGCGTTGTGGCTTTGACATGTTCTTCAGTGAATCAATCTCATGAAGCGAAGCCCTTTACTGGCCCTGACGGCATTGCAGTGTAATGAAACTCCTCCGAAAGCTAGGGAAGTTTCAGAATCTACGAGAAAATATCAGGCGGATCTAGGAGGGAAGGCGTAACGGGAAAATTCCCTCCTCAAAGAAAAAAAACAAGGGCAGAAACAACGAACGTATGTCAGTGTCCACATTAAGTTTGTCCGAATTCAGTTTTGCTGTTTTCGCCAACATCTCTTCAAAACGCCCGTTCAATTATCTTCAGGCATGGTCAATCATGCACACTGGTCAGTGATGAGCCATGATGGTGAAATTTAGGCTTCTTATGAGCCGCTTGGATCTCATACGGGTTGGTCTGAAGAACGCATTTCTCGTTATTTTGTGTCTGTTACTGTCTTGGGTGATAATGTTCAGGCGAAATGCACTTCGTCGTTTCCAGTCGCTGACAGTGATGTCCAGGGGCCGGCTCACTTTTGCTTTTGCGCCCCAAACTGAACAGCTTGATTCCCCCTGAAAGAATCATGTCTAATCAAAGACTGAATTTCCAAAGTTGGTTCCCATTAGCACATCCGTCAAAGTTTGACAAGAACAGTACGTGGGCAGACGAGGGCAGCCCACGCCGAATAGGTGCTATAATCTCCTGCAGCCAGTTCGCGAATGTGTTACACTTCGTCCCATTTCCACATACACGGCTCACTGAGCTGAGCCGTCGTGGCCATAGCGGCTATTTCCTGTGGGGTTTTGCCAATTTTCACATTGAGAGGGTCGAGAGCGCTCAGTCCAAGGACGTAGTTTCTCAAAATGGGTTGGGGGGAGGGGAGGAGAGACCGAACAATGAAAAATGACGAAAGCAGTCCCCAGAATTACGTCAACAAGCCATTTTCTCCTCCAATGTGGCTCACTTCTCAAAGTGTGTGTGTGTGTGGGGGGGGGGGGGCTGAAGCCCAAGTTGGGGAGGGGGGGAGGGAGGAGCGAGCGGGGCGGACCGGAGCCACCTCCCAACTGAAAAGAAAACTACATCCCTTGTGTTCAACTACGCCGAGTTGCCATCTTTTGAAAGCCATGTCTGTTGCTTGCACTGGGGCGAAGCTTGCGCTGATTATGGATCCATGTCCACTCGGAGACAGCCGGGCGGGGAAGGCGGCTTTCCAATGCCATAGGCCTCAGGCGCCATTATGTAACGCCCATGGCATATGTTGTCTGCTGTTCAACGCCCTTCAAAAATACCCACTGGCATGAAAACCAGGACAAGTCAAACTCATGCTGTGAAAAATTTTCTATGGACCCTTAAGATCGCACGCCACCCGTATTGTACGTGACATTATCGGGCTGTCATGACCGTTTACCAGTATGTACTGGCTTCGCGGCACGATTTCAGCAAGGAACCGGGAGTGCATCGTCCATGTGACCAAAGTTCCGGGGCGTTGCGCTTGCCGTCTGGTGTTCTGCTTCCGCCAAGGTTGAGGGGTCCGAGGGCATATCGGGTGTGCGTACTAAAGTTCAGGTGTTCGCATGCCTCATGATTTTGGATTTTGAGATATTTTAAAGGAATGCCGCGAAATTTGCGCATGCCTCATGATTTCAAAAGCGTCCAGGACCCGTGCGCTTATGTAGGCGCGACCAACCTCACGTGCATATATATATTGCCTGCCGAGACTATTAAAAAGCGGAACTGGACACGTGCCTTTAGCGACGTGCGTTTGTTTCGCTCCTGCCAGAAATTATCAAGGCTATCAGATGGCGGAACTGGACATGTGCCTTAACTAACGCGCTGGTGCCCGAGTCGGGGCATCATCGTAGGGTGCAGGCATTGCTATCACCCTTGTTGCATTTCCATGGGCAGCCTGCAGTAGAAAGGCCATTATAGATTGTCAAGTGGAGCCTTCGGTCAAATCGCGGGTGTTCTCTCAATCGATAATTTTGGTCAGCGTTGGAAATTCTAAAAAAACCGTTAGTGGAGTACAAATGTTCCAAAGTGGTCCAAGTGCTGGGAGTCATTCCTCTTCTTTAGTTTGTCTTTGGGAGATAACAGTACAGTGGGCAGGGCTCAACAGAAGCGCCACTTTTCATGTACAGCAAGTCATGTAGAAGCACTTGAAATGGAAGAAAACATCAGTTTTCAACATGATACTCTTAAACAACACAATCTCGGACTCGAAAATGAAACACATGCTCATGTGTATATGAGTGGGCAATCTGTGAATGAGATAACCATGCCATGGATCTAGGCAGGTCTTTTTCCCAAAGTATTGCTGTAAATAGTAAGCATTTTATGCGATTCTCCCAAAGTTACCAACAAGTCGCTTAGTCAGGAACGCAGTTTCGCAAAATGTTTGCAGCGGACCAGGGGAAAATGGAAAACAAAATAATGCCGATAGAAGTGCTACAGACGGCCACCTTCTCACGCTCCGCCACGATCGCGCTACTCACGCTCCACCACGATCACGTTACTCACGCTCTACCTCGGTCACGCTACTCACGCTCCACCTGGTAAATGGCCTAAAAAATAACAAAACCCTCATCCCCCTCCACCTTCCAATTCCCGGACAACACACGACGCTCCGGAAGTCCCAGCCGAACAAGAGAGACAGGCAGCACTCTCTCAGTCGATTTACCGAGAAAGCGCAGTTCATTGTCTGACAGACCCCCCCCCCCCCCAGGCCGGCCGAGAGGGATGGGAGTCAATTACTCCGCTGACTCCGGTGGATAGTACAATGTATTGATGGATTTTGGTGGGCTTAAACCGACGTCATTGCGAACTTTGATATTGATGTTCAAATTTATTGGTGTTGTCCTGATAACTATTTTCCCTATTTTCCCGGCCAAATGAATGGGCTCATGTTACTCCGAGTCCGGTCTCCTGGTGTTTTTGCCGGAGTGAGATGGCTGTCTCCGAACAATTTTTAAAGGGTTATTATTATGAAGCTTGAATTGCCAGCTTTAATTTTATGCCCTTAAGTCGTAAACTTAACGTCGTTCAAATGCTCGCCTCCTTTACATGCTTGTACTCCGGATAGCGACAAGTGGTCAGAAATCCAACCACAACAGGGCGGTTCTGGACGGGTAATAAAATAAGTCCTCATAAGTCGCAACGTAAGTCCTTCTTCATAATTATGATGCCCATCCCTATAAAGCTTCCTTAGAAAATTTTACAAATCTGCTCAAGGCAAAGCGGGAGCGGGATATGTATTCTCTTGACAAATCAGTCGCGAGGTGATGGATCATCTACACCAACTGGAGAGCTTGGCTATGTTCAACCTCCAACCTGAGCTGGGAGGTGGGCGCAAGTCACTGAATAGTTGAGACGTTTGAGGCGCTGGATTGCGAGTGATTCTCCTATTTGCACATGACACAGTGGTGAAGCGTGAGTAGGTGGCCGTCTGGTAGTTGCTTGGGTGTGCGGTTGTGTGTCACCGTTCGTACCACTCTTGGCAATTGGTGCAGATAGTCGTCAGTGGTAGGTTAAATCAGGTTCAATTTTGAGTTGGTCCGCATATGGTGTAGGCAGTGAGAGCTTTGCTTATTTACAGTCAGGTGCGTTCTGCTACTCTTTCTCATTTCCCGGTATTGCTCAAAAAAGATTCCTTTCAACATTGACACACTTTATTTTTCACATCTACGTACATGATTTGTCGTATACCTAGGTCGCAACACAGGCTGTTTGTCATTGGGCATCTAAGCCTGGTGGGTGCAAGATTTGTGCTCCTGCAAATGCCAGCAAATGGCTCATGGTGGAAGCAGCAAGTCACAAGCTGTTGCCCCTTCTGGTTTCATTTTGTCCTGAAACAGAGGTAAAATGGGTTTTTCCAAAAGTTGTTTTTTGTTGCGTCATGGTAGAGTACAAAATATTTCATTTCCTCCAGTCGCAATCCTGGAGTACACAATCTCCTGGTATACACGATACCAGGAACGTCGATTTTCCAACACCGGTGTTGATGGCGGTACGTTGTGAAGGTAACACCGCATGCTGGTCATCACATCCTGCGCCTACTCTCACGACCGAGCTGTTGTAAATGTTGTCATGCGATCACTAATGCTTTGCATTTTCAAAATGGTGCAAGGTACAGTTGATGCCAAATATATGGCATTCTTGGAATCGCGTGTCCATCTGACACGAAGTTCGCCAGATAGAAGGCTATCGACGAGGCCGCTCCGTCGATAGCCTCCATCCTCTGGAACACTGGCGGCTTGCCACCCGGCTGTGACGGATCGCCAGTTGTACAGGTCCGCTCACTGCTGACTTCGCCGCAGCCGTAGCTGATCCCGGTCATGGATGCGGGATCACTGGTGACATTTCGCAGCTGTTCCGCCGCAGACCTGTCACAGCACCTGGCCGGCTGGTGACCGTCGCAAACCACCCCGCTGGTGGCTGTCATAGCTGCCCCGCTGCACCGGTAACCTGTCGCGACGGCCCCACTGGTGGATACCCTTACGAAATGAGTTCCTTACGAAGCAGGGGAAAGTGACTATGCCGGGCGATCCAGTTGATGATCCAGTTCCAGTTGACGATCCAGAATGCATCACGTGACCCGTTTATATAAAATGTGCCCTCTATTGACTTCCGCTCTTAATCGCAGCATTTCACATCTTGAAAGATATGCGTATATGGCAACTGGTTAGTAGAGGATTTGCTGGGACTACCGGCCGGTCTTATGTAACCCGGCGCTGCTGTATCAACGCTCTAACGGTATTATGCAACTGATAAGTGGCGATGCCCCAGCATTTCGTCATGGGAAAGTGGCGAAAGCTTGGCGCTATTTTTAGATGCAACTTGTTTTGGTTCCCCTTAAGAAGCTTTGATTGCGTCGCTTAGCCGCATAAAATTGTAGTGCATTGTCCAGCACTTGCGAATTCGCTGATAAACAAGGTTAGTCCGGAGTTCGAGCTGGGGGAACAAAAAGCAACACAGCCGAACTTGCACGCCATGCGTCCAAACTTAAACACAATCATTTGTGACAGGGACAGCAGTCACGTTAGAGAAGGCAACGGTGCTGTTTCAGGCCTCTTGTCACAAGCGCGCAAAGGAACGTTCCGTATTCCAGGAGATGGTGAGTTGAGTGCGTGTGAAAACGGCCATAATATGGCAATGGTCCTCTTTCAACCGCTTGTTTCGCTGCTAAGATAATACGATTTTCCTTATTTAGGCGGATGACTTCCTTTTTGCATAAGCGTAATATGCATGTAACGTATTTCAGTTCATCAACGTGTTCTGATATTCGTTGGAACACATGAAATGCAGAAAATTTATGTTGGGTCCCAATGCAAAAGACGGCCACTGGGTGTCAAAATGGCCACGAGCGCGATGTGGTAGGCCTCTGACTATCAAAGCTCGATGTGATGTCATGTTTGGGTTTGTGGTCGCTTCGAAGCAGCCACGCTGTGCTCTGACAACTTACGAAATACCGCACGAAGATGTGGATCGCTTTTTGGGGTATGGCCGGCTCTCAATTTAGGTTAGGTCCCGATCCAGAAGACGGCCACTGGGTGTCAAAATGGCCGCGTCGCGATATGGCAAGCCTCTGACTATCAAAACTCGATGTGATGTCATGTTTCGGCTAGTGGTCGCTTCGAAACAGCCACACTGCTCGGGCAATTTACGAAATACCACACGGAGATGTGGATCGCTTTTCGGGGTATGGCCAGCTCTCGAAAAGTACTACCGCCTTTTTGGACTTTCGAAAGTCCGCGAACCGCCCCGCATTAAAATTTTGAACCCGCCCCGCCCTACAGAACAATTTTTGAGAAAAAAACACGGACATGCCCTCAAGCATGGTTCTGATTCCGGGTAGGTATTTCAAATTTTACCATAATTTAAGCTCCCCAACTAAGAGCTATAACTACACCATGCGGGGCTCTTTAATTGTTTTAGTGTAGTTCTTAAAGACCAGCACTGATAAATATAAGTTGCCGTTCCTGGCACATACGCTTGTACGTAAGTTCACATGCTATTCGACCCTAAAGAAAGTACAAAAAAAACATACCAATATTTGTCCCTAGGATACTTTGTTTTCAAGGCAACAGTTATGTTTCAATTACCACAATAAATTTACTTCAAGACCTGGAAGTTTGGCTCATTGTAAGCAAACTCGCATGCGTGTCCGGCATAACATGCATATCTCTGCCTTTTGCAAAGATAAAATGGGACATCTTTAGCTTCAGCTGGTTGGTATTTGAAATATACCGGGTGTCACTCTCACAAGAAGCAATGTGGCATGTGCTGGAAAACGAACAGCCTCACAAATTGATAGGAATCACGGTCAATTTATGTCATTTACTTCTGCCATTTACTACTACCGGCTAGCATAAATGATGCTGAAGTGCAAACATGCACTTCAGTAACAGTGTCCGTTGCATGCATAGCAGTGCCAGCAATGCCTGAGCGATGACTGACTACACTTGCTGGCGTAGGGTATCAAGGCTTCGAATCTTTCCTAGATGTTTCCAAAGCTGGATTTAGTTCATACCCCAGATCAATTTCCCGCGAGTGTAACTGCGATTGCCGTAGAATCCGGCAGCTGCAACGCTTCACACCTCATGGAAAGTAAAATGTTGTCCGATGGGCCATAAATGACTTGACGCCTAAACACTTAGTCTGTGAACAGTGATAAAACGTGATCATTGACTAGCAATACGGCCTCATTTGTGCGCCGTGTAAACAGTCGGGGGCGGCACCAAGACGCAAATACTGGAGTATTTTACAGTTAAAAGCGTTGAAGTGGCTGACGCAATTAATCGTGCTGGTGCGACGAGGACGGGCTTTAACTGTAGCCAAATTAAAAAATGCTTTACTTAACCTGATCTTAGGTATTCATTATTTTGTTGCGCCGCTCGCCCATCATTACGTCATAAGATCTGTGGCCAAAACAGGCGATTTCACGTGAACGCACAGGTGTTAGATTTATCAACCGGGCAGTCGTTTCACGTGGACGGTGCAAGAGACAAAATAATGGATGTTTTGCATCGATGCTTGCTTAATGCATCGATGTGTCGTAGACAGCTGACAACGTCGACCAGCCTTGACCTTCCCCCCGCCGGTGTCAAGGCCGACCCACGTGCGCCGCAATCGCCTTCGATGTTGCGGCTTGGTGCGCCATTGTCCCGGTGGCTAAACGAACCGTGGGCGAAACCACAAGACTTGGTATGCGTTAAGTGAACATTTTTGCTTTATCTAGGTTATGTATTCTGCAGATAATTGCCGAGTTACGGAATACTGGTTTGGTGATGAGGTGGCTGATGTGATTGGGTTGACGTTGGCGTGCGTTTTAACTTCAATGATAGTCCCTCCTTTCCATCTTGAGAGGACAATATGAGTGGCGTTTGTTGTTTGAACATGACTTGAGGACTGGAATCTATCAGCTTTACCAGACATTGTGTTATCATGCTACATACTTACATACATACATACATACATACATACATACATACATACATACATACATACATACATACATACGTGCATGCATGCATACATACATACATACATACATACATACATACATACATACATACATACATACATACATACTACTACATACATACATATATATAATTATATATATATATATATATAATTTTATAGCTGGTATTTAGGCTTACCTTTCACTGCTTCCTGGTGAGTTAAGAATGGCTCGTGCTCTTTTGTGAGCAGCGGGTATTTAAACTACTCAGAATGCATTTTTTGTTGTTTAATTGTAAGCAGCAGTGATGCAGTGCATAAACCATGCTATTATACTTAAGCAGTTGTTGAATGCGTCGTGGCAGATCGATTTATGAAATAGTAGGCTTGGTGTATGGAAAGCCTGAACATGAGATATCTTGTTTTTTGTCACATTTCGAGAAAAAAAATACTCCCCATGAGCAGTTATTGTGTTCAAGTAATAGATAATTGATTGTGCGTTTGTGTTGTAAATAAACATTTTGAAGTAATTTTTTTGAAGTCCGCCATCACCCGCAGCTTTGTCAGACATGCCCGCCAAAAGCCTACGGGCATTCTAGACCCGCATGTTGTGGGCCTGCGCACTCAAAAGTGGCAGCTCTTCTCCAAACAATGCTGTATGGCACATCTTGTTTTGCCACATCACGCTGGGTCATTTGCTCACCACGCACACGATCCGAAACGCTAAGGGAAACTTTCCGTCAGGGTACGACGTTTGCACTACTATTTTGCTTTTATTCTGACTAAAGCTAAGAGCATGGAAAAAGGATTTGACCGTGTAGGTGGTCTGTTTCATCTTTACGGCTATTGACAGAGTAACGCGGACAGTACTGTCATTTTTTAAATTAAAGTTTTGAGTTCTGATTCTCCAAGGTATTTATGCAAAAACACGTCTGGGTTAGTTCGTCTTTTCAAATATGCTCTTGCATCTTTTTTCCCAAGCGAAAAGGTCGCATGAGGACAAAGTACCAGCAATATTTGTCATGTAAACCACCCTGAGTTCTTTGGCGTCATTTTACGGTATGGCTCACACTTTGCGCTCCCAAACTGGACCTAATTCTCCTAAGTCCCAGAGCCGTCTAAAGCGCCTTACGATAGGGCTGACACGCTATCCGCCGAAACGCGGCTTAACGCGGCTAATAAACCCTACAACCCTCGGAAGCAATTTGCGGTACAGCTCGCAGGAAGAGCGATTGCGAGCATCTACCGCTACCATCCTCTGCACGTGCGTCAACTTCGTCGTGCAGTGGATTGTTTGCCAACGACCATACGCAACCATATCGACCATGGAACGACCATACGCAAAAAATATCAACCTCGCCCTTTCGCATGTCGGAAAGTGCTAGGCCGCGATATCACCGTTTCAAAATGGCCGCAAACCAAAATATGACGTCATGTTGGTATTTGGCGACGTGGGGTACGCTCGTCGCGACGTGGCCGGTTGCAAGATTAGACCCAAACAAAAAGATAATTAGAAAGAAAAGAGACAACTTCGTTTGGAGCTTTTCGGTCACTAACACCAGCCCGCAGCCGTGTGTCCCGCCCCATTCGCCCACGTTCCGTCGTCTTCGCCATTTTCGTGTTTCTCAGGTATCTTATCCCTTGGTGCCCCG
>NW_023595977.1:0-17738 GCF_011947565.3 Pollicipes pollicipes
CATGAAAACCTCGGTACAGATATTAACGAGGTCAAAAGAAGACAGTGCACACTATCGTATTCACCGAAAAGTGCCTCTGAGAAGGCTTGCTTGTAATTATATATAAAAATATGTATATATATATATATATATATATATATATATATATCATTATATATATATATAATTATATATATCATTATATATATATACATATATTTATATATATGTATATGTATTAATATTATTTATATAATATATATATTATAGATATACAATATATATATATATATTATATATGTATATATATATATATATATATATATATATATATATATATATATAAATTGGCAATGAATTCTGATCCATTCAACACAGGTCAGCCATGAGTGGCATGAAAGTCTCGGCACCGCCTGCCTGTCACCGCTCACTTAGGAAGCAATTGATCGGGCTCCTAGGCTATTAATACACCTTCTGTACTGTTTGCACCGCTCGAGCACTGCGAACGAAGTCTAACATTTTCGTTCCCTGGGTAAGACGTTTGCGAAGTCGACGTAATAGATTATATAGGTAGCAAACCTACCTGCAGCAATCTATCACCTTTTGCTAAAGAGTTAGTAGATGGATAAATGAGTCGAAAAGGTACACTGATCGTCTGGGAGCCCAGCCTACTGAGTCTATTAAATGGGTGTGTCAATGATATTGAGTTGTTGGCTAGCACCGCGCAGTCTTTTATCGATGAAAGTCTTGCGCTGTTTGGTTTGTTAGCATTCTTTTTCGGTAAATTTGATCCGAACACGTTGAATGGATACATTTCTGGGATCAGCACTCACTCTAAGCAGTTAGCAATGTAGAACTCGAGCATTCGATCAAACACACAAGAAGAATATTAGATGTATATATGCCCTTGCGTTTAACAAACCTGTATATATAGATATAGATATAGATTTAGATATAGATATAGATATATGTATATGCGTGTGTGTGTGTGTATATGTATGTATATGTTGACCTTGCTTCCACAGACCACAGGCGACGACAAGGACAGATCCAAGACGGTAACAAAGCCACAGCCACAGTGCCGTGACCTAGTTCAAGCCCACGGGGCGCCGCATGGATGACAAGAAGAACCTGTCCTGAGCCTCTCGGCACTGCCAAAGAGTCAGCAACCGTCAATGGGCCTGGGTAAGTACACAGCAGTTGAAACAGTTGACCGCTGCGTCGAAAACGTGGTTTTCTCGGACGGCACACTTTTGGTCTGAAACTAAGGGGTTCTTTGTTTATTTGCTCCGACATTCTCTTCGCGGTAACGCTTCCTCCCCCTTGCCCCAATTTTCTCTCTCCCTCTCTCTCTCTCTCCCTCTCTCTCTCTTTCTTTCTCTCTCTCTTTCTTCTCTCTCTCTCTCTCTCCAGACACACACTTGCACACATACAATGCACGGTTGTGCGCACACAATGCAACTGCATTGCGTAAATCAGTTTGTTGTGCATAACTGCGTGTTTCGGATTCGCCGGGGGAGCTCCGACGACTGCTGCCCGGCTGCGCTTGAGGTTGTGAACGGCAGTAAGAAGAACGCTGGGCCTACCATTTGCGCCGGACCACGTAAGTCATTCACCCAACGCGCCGTTGTGATGACGTGCCAAAATCACCGCATGCTTTTCAGCCGTGACGGAAGTATGTAGCTCATTTCCGCGTGTAGGCAGTTTTATCATGTTGACTGCGAGCAAGGCTGCAGTCCAAATGAAGCTCAGCCCAGGCCACGTTAGCCTACTAGCACCCCTTTCTTATGTATTGAAAACATAACGCAATTCATGCCTACCATAGGTACAAGTTCATCGCAAAAGTTGACCTTCACGGCAACCCATGGAAGGGGCAGAGTAAGATTTTTGTTTTCCCCACATGGTTGTCAATTCTCTGTGGCAGCATTTTGGCTGCTATCTTGGTGTGGTACCCAAAAAAGGTATTTGTCTGCTTCATGCAACATATGTCTAGTGTGGATGCATGGGCTTAAGAACGTTTCAAAAAGAAGGGGGGGCCAAGCTCAGAGCGTACTTTGATCAATTTTTCTGGAAAGGAAGCCTGATGACCGGGGCGGGGGGAGGGCAATAGACGTTGTTATCGCTCTTTATTGAAATGCCATGGCTGCGATGCTAAAAGTCTGTCTAAAGCCGTTTCTTACTGGCAAACAATCTTGCTTATGCGATCCATCTGTCATTCGACGAATAAGGCTTTCCAGCTTCCTAAGATTTTCCGTCCACTTTTACATTGTCTTTCCTGGGCAGTCAAAATTCCACGAGCAGGCAGACATTTTGGGTCATCGAGGATGCATCTGCCTTAACAGGGTAGATGCCGAAATACGCCTTGGACATACGGTGGTGACAATTTTGAAAGTGAATGAATGGCTGACAGTGCGGCAGATTTTTCATGCGCCTTTATTTCGGTGGCTGTCGTTCAAGAGATAAGACCTGTCGCGGCATTTTAAGCGGAAACAAATTCGAAAGCTTGAAACCGCCAAAAACAAGGTGACAAAAGTCATAAAATTGTGGACTGTCCTTTACAAACCAAGCCACAGCCGGGACACCAAAAGCCAGGACACCAGTGGTTCTTCCTGCGGGCGGCGATTTAAAGGGGCAGCCGTCCCCCTCCAACTCGACGCAACATTGAACATTTGAGCATTAACACGCACCCGGGTGGCCCGTTAGATACCCCTCGCTGGGGTGCTGGGGTCAATTTCACCCCCTGAGATCTCGGAAACTAAGAAAGCTAGATACACCAAATTTACAGAATGTGTTGACCTATACATGAACTCGGTTGGGTGAAAGTTTTAATCGGGTAAACAATGTCAATCAAGGTTAAATTCTAGGTTGGTCTGCAAAGTGCTCCAGAACCTACATAACTGCTCCTAAGCGAAAGTTCACAGACTCATTTAAGGTCAGTGACCTTGTTTGACTTGTTCAAGGTCATGGTGACCAAAATAATACAAGACTGCCAAGAGTTTTGCATTTGAATGAGCAACAAAGATAACACTAGGCAGCATGCTGCTAAAAGGCAAAATGTCGACCTGTGTCATCTTAGGTCAATGACCTATTCTGACCTCTAACAAGTCAATGGAAGATGTACAATGTGGTTGCTGCTATCGACAGATTCGAAATGAGCAGCAGAAACTGTACCATACAGCAAGCCCTAGAGTAATAAAACAAGTTGGTTTTGACCTTGGTCTGACATTCATACCTGACTTAAGGTAAACGTAATTTGCTCATTCATACTTATGTTGCCTAAGTAAGCATCCCAGAGATGCATGACTTCGTCAAACCCTCCGCTGTTGCATCAGATTAAACGATTCCCTAGAAAGTGCCTTCGCTGAAACCATGGCTTGGGCTTTGGACTGCCATAGGTCTGCGATCTTAGAAGATACATCAAAATTTATATCAAACGATCCGCTATTCAATTTGCTACAGCTCTGAAAAATTGGGCGTGGCTACACCACGCCGTTCGGAAACCATTCAGAAAAACCTTCCGGGGGCGGGGGGTGAGGAGTTAACTCGACCCATACCCGAACGCGTGTTAAGCAACAGCTTTTGACTGCATGGAGAGGAACGACGTACAAACCATTGCCGTAAGACTCATACGTACAAATCGAGTCATCTCCCCCTCTCCACCCTTTCCATAAATATTCCACCGCTACTGCTTCTTTCGGAGACAGACTGTACTGCGCCTGCAACACACTGCATGATACATACCCGCCTTCGCCACGATGAAATGATTGAAGATTCAGAATAGTATTCCCTTCGATGTTTTCATTGCTAAATGAAACTTCCACTCACTATTCAACCGTCTCAACCGTCAACCATCTCAACCGTCCCTGGGCCCGTCAACCACCCTTACGACAGGGCAATACAACATCCCCTTGCGGTAAGTAGGTCTGCTTGTGCACGCTTTAAAGCCTGGCGCCGTCACCCATGACAACCGATGGAACTGTCGGCAAAAACTGCCTAGAAGTGCTGCAATCCGCCATAGCGGTCCACTAATTCACTGCAAAATCTAACTGGAAAAGTATAAATTCCTCAACTATAAAAAGCAGTGGAGTTGAAAAAAGAGGCTGAAACTGTCCACAAAACCACAGAAAGCTTCACTTTCATTGAAAGGGAAGTCTTAAAAGACCATGACAGTGTACCCCGGTGACGTCAGTCGGCTGAATCCTGAAAACAAGTTTAGAGGCATTGGAATGATGACAGTCTGCCGCCACCGAACAGAGCGCCCGCGACGAGAATGGCCGGTTGGCGTCAGCTTTCGTGTGTTTCGAGGTATTCTTTAGGTGTGGCTGCTAGATGCTGCCAGGTATTGCTGTAGTCACAAAACCATTCCATGACGCCATTAAATAACATCGTAATAGGACGCATTTTGAGCCATGACTATGAAAGTGTACCTCCCGTGACGCCAATCGGCTGAATCGTACAAACACGTGTCGAGGCACTGGGATGACAACGGCCTGGATGTGCTGATCATGCTAATTGCTGCCATCGCGCCATGTCCTTTTTTTTAACTAAAGCTGCACGTGACGAATTCATATTGCATCCACTGCACTACACCGTCGGTAAGTCAAACACTGCTATCATATGAACATGCAAATGATGCGTACATGTCTGACTGCAGTCAAGGGAGAGGGGGGGGGGCAACGTAACAAGCGGAGGGAGGGAAGGGGAACCGCAACCATCGACCGTCAACCATCAATCAACAACCATCGCACCATCATCCATCATCTTATTAACCACTTTAAAGAGTCATGCCTGTTCTGCCCGAACGTCTCCTGATAGGCAGTTCTCGTTTCCAGATGACGCAACAGCTAACACAGAACGGCGTATTCGTGTTCATTCGCGGCGAGGCCTGACACACGTCTCCCTCCTCTTCCTCTGCCAGCCGTCGGGTCACCGTCCGGGTCAACACTCACAGAGGGCAGCACTAGTCAATACCCAGCAAAACCGAAGTTCAATCAGCTCTTTCACGACATCCTTGGCCTTGTCTTTGAGCGTTGGCTTTGAATCCTTCCGAATCGTATTCTTGATGCGGAGTGAAAAATTGGACGTCACCTGAACCCAGAGAAAAACGCGTTGGATGATCCCCTTTATCAAATATATGTTCCAAAAGACGAGCTCCACAGGTAAAAGTCAATAATAAACGCATGCATGTTGTGGCTGTGACCTGAACTAACATACCTGCAAGAAGATCTTAAGTTATCAGCCGTCGTGGCTCTCACGCCAAGTTCGGTGATATTCCTAAATTCGCTGATGTCAAATGGTTCTTTTGCAACTATCAAAGTTGCATAGCGTGCGTAATAGGTCAGGTTGTTTTATCTATTGGGCCAGTCGCATATATGTTTATTCATGATAAAGTCGTTGTGTTTGTGAAAATCGCGCCGTCTCTGCTACCTCGCAGAAATGTTCCTATACCTAAGAATAGGAAATAGATCGTACAAATGCTTGCGCGCTTGCCTCTCTGCGGTGATGTTAAAGCTGTAATTTTTCATTATGTATCTCTTGCAGTTGGAATCAAGGTTCTAGGTGCCCTGGTTGCCGAGACAGCGCGTAAAGTGTGAAAAAGACTCGGCCTCAGCGCGCGCGGTGCTGGCGGTCTCTGGCGGCCGCCGGCAGGGGTGAGCGCATTTCGCCTGCGCCCTCTGCATCACAGCCGAAGCTGTTCCATGGGATGAGCGAATACTCGTGGGGAATGCCCGGTGATTTTTCTTCCTTCCATAAACTGTCAGCCTTTTGGATGATGGCAGCACTCAGTGCCGTTGTATTAAACTGTACTGCGTTGCATCGAAGAGTGAAAAACGGTCGGTAGCGTCCAAATCAACTTCTGGCTCGCATACGTGGCTGGCATACGTGGCGCTACAATCCATGCCACGTGATTGTTTGTTTGATTCCCTATCTATCCATACAGCACGTGCGACGTGCCAAGTCATGCAACGCCATCATCTATTCGATTTCTTATAAATGCATGGCACACCCCAGTACCTCCGTGCTCTGTGTGCCGAGATGAGGCACAAACGTGTAAACCCGTGGAAAAGAGCAGAAGCCATCTTCCTGGCTCGTATGTGCCCGACACGTGCAACGTGCCACCCCACACTTGTGACACATGTGACCATGAAATTTCCCGTTCAATGGTCTATCGTAGCATGCCAGTCTCGTGATACTACGTGCCATAAGAGCGGAGTATCCGCGTATAGCGTAGAAAAGGACCAAATCGGCAAAATACAGTTTCACAGCTAATGTGCGCGTGCCACATGATACGTGCAGCGTGACATCGTACACGTTTCAGTGATTTCCCGTTAGACCACCTATAGAAGCATGCTAGTCGCTGTGCGTTTTATTCCCTGGTTTCTGAGATATCATGAAAACGTGCAAGCCCTTCAAAGAACAAAAATTGTGTAAATTCATAATTCAACACATGGGCGCCATGACACGTGGCACGTGTCACCAAACATTGTTATCTCGCCCCTTCCATTCCTCATTGAAGCGTGCCAATGTCGGGTGTGTTATTGCCATAAGTGCCTGTGGCACAAAAGGTGCAAATCCGTGGAACAAAGCAAAATCCATCTGTGATCCCGTGCCGTGTCATACGTGTGACCGTGCCATTTCGATTATTACAACTTGGCATTTTGCAAGTTGTCGTGCAGTTTGCAGCGCAACGGTGCGTTGCAGAAAATCGCGATGCGACTGAAAATATACCTGCGTCAATGGTAAATGTTGGGAAACAAAAGTCACGCCTGTGCGCGCACGGCGACCGCTACGCCCTCGCCGATGCCGCCCCGCGCACGACCCGCCCGCCGACCCACTGCCGGGCAGACCAGCCCCCTGTCATCACTGTGTATCGCCATAGGTTCCTTTTTGCTAAGTGCCAAATGCGTGGCGCGGAAGAGACAAAATAATTTCACCAACCTTGACTCGCGTCGCTGTATGTTGCTTACATTTGCTCAGTTAACGTTATTGGTGTTTTGTGGGGGATTGAGGGAGTGCTTGTTGGAGTTAATTGTGATGTGTTCAAAGCTTTTGTGCATTAGGCATGAAAGCTAAATAAGTGCGTTGTGCACGATGCTGTTTGTGTGTACGGTAGCCGCATGTTAACCTGTTGGTAGTGTTAAAGGCGCAGGCTTTTTTCTAGTTTCATGATTCTAGTGTAAGGCGCCATTGGGCCGCTAATTGCAGCGAGTTGTGAGTGCCTTGCCCGCTATCTTGAGCTATGCTTGTGCGTGCGTGCGTGCGTGCGTGCGTGCGTGCGTGCGTGCGTGCGTGTGTGTGTGTGTGTTGTGTTTCGATGGCTGCATTTGCAAAGGCATGTATGAACCCGGTGGTACAAAATATACCATATTGTTGTTATTATATTGTAAAGCTGATGCATCTCTTCAATTAATCCCGACACTACTCAGATAACTAGCGTCTAGTTTTGTTGAAAGCATTTGGAGGCATGCAATATTAGCCTGGCATTAATGACAGCTAGCAAACCTTATAATGCTGTTTATATTTATGGATAGAGCTGAGTTGCAATCCTATCTGATTACATATGATGGTTGTTGGGGGCTGAATCTCATGTCACGTCATTTTTTCATCACCACATCATCTTCCTTAGGCATGCAAGTGCACATAAGCAGCATTATGTGGTGAGGGAGAACTAATTTCCATGAAAGTGATGAGATATGTATTTTTGCAGCTGTTCCATTAGATGCTTTGAAGTCCAGGCTTAATAACTTGTTGTATGAGTCCAGTTATATCAAAGGTATCATAAAGGCTGTTTTTTTTCCATGAAAGCTGATGACAACTATAACACTCAACTTGTTTTTGCTAAGATCTGCCAGGGACCTGCAATGAAATTGTCAGAGACAGGTGCCTAAGAGGGAAGCATGGAAAGAGGGGCGTCCGCGGTCCTAGCAGTGAGAAGCAGTGAGAAGAGCCGTTAGGAGACTGTGTTGCTGTGCATGAATATTGGACAAACATCTGTGCCACAAGCCACCAATAGTAGGAACTGGGCATTCTGCATAGAAATGGGTTGTTGTGACCAGGTCTTCTACGTATTCCTCAATGTTGCTGATGCTTAGAATAAGGACATTGTGTGGCTGCTCTTGGTATTGAGGAAATCATGCTAGAATGTGTTATTCATGCATAAATGAAGGTGATCTGTGCACTGGGCAATGTCCAGTTGTTACGAAATAGTTTGTTTTCCTTTATTGCCGGTAAATCGAAACTTCTACCGCATTGCAAATTACGAAATCTGCATTTCAAACAAGACATGAGCAGAGTGGTAGCTATTTACACAACAGGTTGAAAATGAATCTCCCTTGCCTGCCTATGGCTATTGAATGTCTTTCAAAGGTCAGAGTAGGTTCTGACAAACAACAGGTTTTGATCTCTTTAGGAACTAACATGACCCGATGCAAGATTAAAAGTAATTTTATTGGATTCCTGTGGGATAGGCGATCCGGAAACATCTATGACATGACTAGCCTACTGCCTGTCATGTTGACATCGTATGACCTAATCTTCGCACGTTACCTACATCTTGAGCATGCTCTGACCAGAAAAAATTGTAGCTGACGTTTAAGCTGCATTATGCGAGCAAAATGGATGTAAAAATATTTGGATCATGTGTCGCATGAATGCACCAAAATATTATGCTAACCTATGGAATGACCTTGACCTTACCCATTATGGAATCAATATGTTCGTAACACAGCATCCTCACTTAGCCAAAGAGCATATGCCTTTTGAAGAAATGAAACGCCCAGTTGACCCAGCCCCTGCCAGCATGTAGCCATTCATCTCTGAGATGCTTTCTTAGGCACCACAAATATTGAGTGAGCAAATTACGTTGACCTAAGGTCAGGCATGAAGGTCTTACCAAGGCCAAAACCAGCCTGATTTATTACCCTAGGGCTTGCTGTATGGGATAGTTTGCAGTGCTCATTTCGAATTTATTGACAGCGGAAAACGCATTTTACACATTCCATTGACTTCTTAGAGGTCAGAACAGGTCACTGACCTAAGATGACCAGGGTCGACATGTTGTTTTTGGAACATATTGTCTAACGCCATCTTTGCCGCTCATTCAAATGCAAAACTCAGAAAAGTCTTGTATGATTTTGGTCACCATGGCCTTGAGAAGGTCAAACAAGGTCACGAACCTCAAATGGACTTCTAACCTTTTGCTTAGAAACAGTTGCCTAGGCTCTGGGGACACTTTGGAGACCAACCTGGAATTTGACACTGTTTGACCTTGTTTGACCCGAAGGTCATAAGCTAGGAAACTCAAAATTTAAGCTAAGTGAGTTCACGTACAGGTCAACACACCCTGTAAACTTGATGTCTCTAGAGTTCTTAGTTCCCGGGATCTCAAGGGTTCAACTTGACCTCCTCACCCGAGCGAAGGGTATCTAGCCGGCCTCCCGGGCGCGTGTTAATAGACCTTGGAGCTGATATTGTGGCCTGTTAGGAGGAGAAATAGTCTTGTTATGATCTAACCAAAAATATTTAACTCCCTCCAGCCTTAAAACCTGTTCAAAAAGCCAAACAAACTGCGGTAGGCATGCATCCGTCGGTGACCATTACGTGCCGATTACACTTGTGACGTCATCAGTCGAAACAATGGAATTCGGCCGGACGGTTATACCTTTTGTTTTAGGGCCTTGGGGCAGACTTAATGTACACCAGCATGCTCGTTCTTTAATATAGAGGCCGAGAAAATGAACAAAGTCGAAAGCCCGCCGCCCGAACGGCCATTTTAACCCTTAACGCCCACGACGTACAACGGGAGCCGGGGCAGTAGCTCACCGCCTTCGCGGCGAAAAAGCCGTCATGAAACGCTATAGTGTGTGCTCATTTGCGATCGACGTTTTCAAAATGTGATCAACAACAGGGCGCATTAGAGACAGAAAAAAACGGTCGGCACGCTGATGTAGTTATCAACGCTAGATCACGAATAGTTTTGACGGTAGCAGCTAGCATTCAGCTTCAGTTTTAAAAACTCGGCCAGCTGCAGTTGGTCATGCAATTTGCAGCTCAACAGTACGTTGCACAAACCCGCAATGTTCACTGAAAGTATAGCCGCTTCGATTGTTAAAATTGGAAAACCAAATTCAGGCCTCTACCTTCTTTCCGTGCCGAGACATAACGGTAAGCGTAAAAACGCGTTAAAAGCGGCCGATTTCAATTTTTCAGTTTCCGCGAAATGCGAAAATTTGACGCGACTATGTCAAGCGCACCCAGCGGATCTCGGTCGTGTGAAAAGTTCATGCAAAAACTTCTGACCGTAAGGCCGGCAAGTCCACTGACGGACACACACACACACACACACACACACACACACACACACACCCACACACACACACACACACACACACACACACACACACACACACACACACACACACACACACACACACACACACACACACACGCATTGTTCCTTTAGTAATATAGACAAGCACATGCACCCTTGCCTCGCTGCGCTAATGCAAAATTTGGAAATTTTCATTACGCATCTTTTGCAGTTGGAATCACGGTTCTGGGTATCCTGGTTGCTAAAATATTGCGTAGTGTGAAAAAGACTCGGTCGCAAGCCGCGCGCGGTAGTGGCAGTCACTGGCGGCCGCCGGCAGGAGAAAGCGTATTTCGCCGCGTTCTCTGCAGCACAGCCGAATCTATTCCATGGGACAAGGGAATGGTTGTGGGGTGTAGCCATTTATTTTTGTCCCTTCCATCAACTGTCAGCCTTTGTAATGATGGCAGCACGTACTGCTGTTGTATTAAACAGCATGGCATTGCATCGAAGAGTGAAAAACGGCCGGTAACGGCCAAATCTATCCTGCTGGCTCGGCACGCGTTACACGCAGCATGTGCGACATGACAATTCATGCAACGTCTTTGTGTCTTGCATTTGTTATGAATGCATGCCACTCACCAATCGCTCCGCGCGCTGGGTGCCGAGATGTGGCACAAAACGTGTAAACCCGTGGAAAAGAGCAAAAGACATCTTCCTGGCTCGTGTGTGTCCGACATGTGCAACGTGCGACCCCGCACCTGTGACACATGTGACCATGAAATTTCCCGTTCAGTGGTCTATCGCAGCATGCCTGTCTCGTGCTACATAAGAGCGGAGATCCTGCGTAAAGCGTAAAAACGGACGAAATCGGCAAAATACAGTTTCACAGCTAATGTGCGCGTGCGCATGACACGTGCAGCGTGACATCGTACACGTTTCAGTGACTGCCCGTTAGACCATCTTTTTGAAGCATGCCAGTCGCTGTGCGCTTTATTCCCTGGTTTCTGAGATATCATGAAAACGTGCAAGCCCCTCAAAAGACCGAAATTGTGTAAATACATAGTTCAACACATGGGCGCCATGATATCTGGCACGTGTCACCAAACATAATCATCTCGCTCCTTTCACTCATCATTGAAGCGCGCCAATGCCTGGTGTGTTAGTGCCATAGGTGCTGAAATGGATTACTGACGGACACACTGCAGGTCCACTGCAGGTCTACTGACGGACACACACACAGACATTGTTCCTTTAGTAATATAGATATAGAAATAGAAACAGATAGAAGAAGAAGACAAGTCTAACCCGATCAAAAATTATATTACTAGCTAAAACACACTAATACACGAGCAGGCCGTGGTAAGTAACCTCCAATCATCAACTGCCGTTGACCTGTAAACGTCACTCACTACGAATAAGAACTATACAAGTTTATGCAGGCTTGCAATCACTGCAGTGGCTGGCTATTTCTGCCAAACAAAATAAAAACGTAAGGTTGCGAGCTCGTGACACTCAGTTCTCATCCAGGGCGTCGTGTCATTTCGCTTCACATTTGATGAGATACTCTGGCTGAGGTGGACGCTGATGCCACCGCGAGTGTCTCTGGTTTTCTGTTATTGTTGCTGTCAGCTCGAGAGAATGCTCGTTAAATCACCTCATTGTTGGTGGTGAGGCAGGCAGTGGTGTTGACGGACAGATCACAGATCTGGCTGTCCGTCCGTCGGTGGCGTAAGCTGACATGTCCGGCTGTGGCCGTGCGAGTGTGTACACGAGTACCGAGAACCATCGCCCCACCGACATCGCGCAGTTTGGAACCACTAAAAGGGCTACTACTCCTGAGATGCCGATCTGCGTATTCCATGAAACTAATAATGCTGCTTCCACCAAACTAACGTGCTCTGTCCCTGCTATAGTATGCACTTGCCTCCAGCCCGATCCTGGCCTTCTGGGGTGTAAGATATGCTGTGAGCGTGACCTTCGCCGTGCTGTGAGTTTTTCCGGCAGGATGGGGACCACTGTCACGGATTTTGATGGGGATGGATGAGAATCAACTCCAGCACTTGGCTAGCTGCAGAAACTCTCCTCTGTTGAACTGCTGAAGTGCTGCTGAGAACCGCGGCTGCTCTGCCCTGGAGGACTTCTTGAGGACTGTTCCTGACCACCGGGAAACAGCATGCCTGCCAGGAAGCTGGGACAGCAGCCAGAGGCTTTTTTCACACAATTAGTGCTGATCCAGAATCGCCAAGCCTGGAATAGCAGGTATTGCACCATATCGGTTCGTACTGTTCAGCCCGTAGTTCACGTACAGTTCTGCCCAAAGTTACAGTGAGGATTTCCTTGCCACGATTATTGTTGACTCCGCAGCATGAGCATGGCGAGGACAAACTCACTCTATCTGCTCTATTTTTCTGAGCACTTTGACAGACAAACACTAGCGAACCAAGTTTTTGAATCGTGACATAAAAAGTAATGACAGCATTCTTTTTTCAAACTGAGCCTGGCAGTGTTTCAGCGATGTTTGCTGCTTTGTTCTTTAATTTGCGCATTTTTAACAAAGTGCACCTATTAATCACTGGCGACTGCTTTTGTTGTCATCAGTCGCAGGCCATCCACTGCGGGGACAAAGTGCAAGTGCGTTAAACGACTCGAACCTACCCTTCAATGAGCGCGTGGAGCGGGAAGCAGTCGCTCCAAAAATTGATTTATCGATACCATGTCGTGTTCCCGTGTTGACATCCGGCAGCTACTACGTTCCAGTCTTTCTAATAATGGCGGTGATATTCTTGTTCGTCCTGACAAAATAGAAAAAACACTCCATTTCTTTCTCATAAGATGCAAATGTTTCGCAGATCACCTTCATGAATGGCAACATTGCTAGTTTGATGTTGTTTTTTGACCACAGGAAGCCATAATAACTCAAGTCGGCTTTCATGCAAGCACTCCATGTAAGTCGCCCCACGTCAAGTTTTCCCATACAAGTGCTCTGGGAGGGCGCATGTGTAGCGCATTTTTGCACTGCTATTCGACGTAGCTGCTCTCATTATTATCAACCTGGGTAAACGACTTAGCATAAAATTAGTTCTTTTAGCACCAAAATGTGTGTACATGAACAATCATCCACACTCAGGCCGTTGGGCGGTGATCTAAGGTTCTGAATACCACCGTTTTCAGGGGCCATCCTGCGCAATACGCCGCGCACGAAACAAATTGAAACGGAATAGGTACCAGGAAAATGTTTTCGGCGGGAGAGACTGCGACGACGGTAGGAAACACCGCGCTAACAACGGCAGCAACGGCAACGCACAACATCCGTTGAATGATTCAAGGATTATGGCATTGTGCAAGATAACAGAAAATTGTATGCATTGTACAACGGTGCTGTTGCCGAGGCAATTTCGGACAAATACAGAGTGAATAAACCTTGACCTGGCTTATGATTGATGGTGTGAAGCATTCTACCTGAAATTACGGCGGTCCATCAGTCAGATGAAATTTGAAAGAGCAGATCGGTGAAGCCTAGCTGGGTCCCACCTGAGATGGTTAAAAAGGTCCCATCTGGGCTAGTTATATGGGTCCCATCTGAGCAGGTTGCATGGGTCCCAGCTGGACATACCCATGTGGGCCCCAGCTGAACATGCCCACGTGGGTCCCAACTGGGTAGCCCAGGCGGGCCCCATGTGGGTCACAGTTAGGGACCACGTGGGCCCCAGGTAGGCTACACATGCAGCACCCAGTTCGCCATGCTTACAGGGGTTCTAACTGGGGAGCCCACGTGGGTCCCATGTGTTTTCCAGTTTGGCCCCATATGGGCCCCAGGTGGGCTGACCATGTGGAACCCAGTTCGTTGCCCATGTCATGCCCACATGGGATCGAAGTGGGCAGCCCTGATGGTCCCATATGACAGCCCATCTCGGACCCACATGGGTCCCAGATGGACATGCTGGCTGGGGGCTCTCATTACGGTGACGTAAGTACACAAGCTCAGTGAAATATATCGTACCCACGTTCCGTGCCCACGATGCATTGCGGATGTCATAATTTCAAGCGTGCGTAAGAAGGTGGAGAGAATTTGTGACGAAATTACACCTCTCCGCGGTAAATATCTCGAGAATTACGTAAAGCTCCAGATGTCTGAGGACATCAAGTCTTTAGGACTATTTAAAGTCTCTAGGGGAAAAGCACTAGATACATCTAAACCTCCTGGGAAAGAGCTCGATCCCCATGGGTGTCGATTTCTTAAAATGATTGGAGATGGGGGGGAATTCGTGGAAGATTTCATAAGTGAATAGGTCCAAAAACTTCTCAGATTTCGTGTCTTATGCTCTGGTTATCCATCACATAAATGTATATATATATATATATATATATATATATATATATATATATATATATATTAACATTTTGAAACTCGTGTGCGTAGCCGCAGCAATCATACATGGAAGCCTTGCAAAATGCACCACCTTTTTAAGAAAGGCAACTGTTTTGTGAAGCTGAAAGGATGCAGTTGCAGCTCTCTCTTGCATACTAAAAAATTCAATTGGTGCGTAAGTTTCCTCGCTGTGCTTCCCTTGATGGTAATTTGTGGTGTATTTATTCATTTATTCACAAGAAAAATGTCCAGTGCCCACGATGTACGTGACTACCCATTTGCAGAGAGGTTCTCGACACACCACTGTTTTATCGATAAGACGTATGCATTTTAGTGAATATCAATACGCGCCTAAGTGGCTGGCTGAGCACCCTTCGCTCGGATGGGTGTCAATTTGACCAACCCTCTAAGATCTCAGAAACTAAAAGAGCCGGAAACACCAAAGTCACAGGGTGTATTGACCTGTGCGTGAGCTCACTTGTGTCCGATTTCGAGGTTCCTAGGTCATGATCTTCGGGTCAAAAAATGTTAAGAAAGCTTGAATTTCAGATTCGTGTCCAAGTGTTCCTAGACCTTTCCATGCAACCACTGTGAGCCTAGACTAGTGCTCATTTAAGCTCAGTGGCCTTCTGTGACCTTTGTACGGTCATAGAGGCCAAAATGATACAAGGGTGCTTTGCTTTTTTCATTTGAATTAACGTCAAGGATTACGATAGGCAGTAATGTTTCTAAAAAATTGATCTGAGTCATCTTAGGTCAATGACCTATTCTGACCTTCACGAAGACCGTAGACAACGTGTAATGTTCTGTGGCATACGAAACTATTACAGAGGTGTATGGCTTCGTCTAACATTCCGTTGTTGCATCAGGTTGAACAATTACCTAGAAATTGTCTTCGCTGAGTCCTAATTTTTTATACCAATCGATCTGCTATTCAATTGTCTACAGCTATGCAGAATTTGGCGCGGCTACGCCGTGCCGTTCGAAGCCCATTCCGGAAAAACCTTCTGTGGGTCAAATTGACGCCCACCCGAGCGCGTGTTAGTGTTGACGAGTTCATCTTAATTATTGTTGAAGTTAACTTAACGCGTAATTTAAGAGGGTGATCTTCAGTCTTTCACCAAATACGCTCAGGCAGATACACGCTCGTTTAGAGTCCCTTTCTCTCGATTTTTTTTTAACAAACAGAAATTGCGTGTCAG
Organism: Pollicipes pollicipes; assembly: GCF_011947565.3. NCBI lineage: Eukaryota > Metazoa > Arthropoda > Thecostraca > Pollicipedomorpha > Pollicipedidae > Pollicipes > Pollicipes pollicipes. The sequence continues at coordinate 15,863 of NW_023595977.1, forward strand.
CTATACGTCTGGAGGACGCTGTTCCAAGCTGCTGTACCTCTGAAAGGAAAGCGACCTTCACCTGTTACGCTTTGTACGTGGGGAAAAATGACACAACTGTCACATCAATGTCACGCGCAATGGAGGTTGATGGAAACAGCGTTGTTACATGAGCTTGGTCTTCAGTTACCATCATATTATGTTTACGCATGCATACTCGGTGCTCACCGAGCTTACCCATGCAGGGGCGCAGCCAGAGTCTTGCTAATTGCGGGATGGGATACAGGGTTGACCAAGGCCTCCCGCATGGTGAAGAGCCCCGCGCAAAAAAAGAAGTCACCAGATATTCGCCAGACTTTCGATAGTCGAAGATATGTCTCGATGATCGACGTGTCGGTGATATGTAGCTTCAGACGTCTTTTTTTGAACGCGCACGGCCGGAAACAAAGAATGTAAGTTGATTTGCGCGACTTACGATGTCTGCCATGGAAGTCCCGTCATATTTCCGCAAGCCGGAGCACAGGTGCATCAGTTCTGTAAGATATCTTCTACACGGCTAGTGTTGGTGGTCATGGTCGGACGACTCCGCTGTCGGTTCAGGCGGCTGGTGTTCCGTTCAGTCGGCTGATGTCAATCGTCAGTTCTGATAGGCATGTTCGACACGGCTAGTGTTGGTGGTCATGGTCGGACGAGTCTGCCATCGCCTCAGTCGGCTGATGTCGATCGTCGAGCTCTCGTCACGTTCTCTGGAAGCACAGATCTGATTTTCGCTTTGCCGTATGGTGTGCTACAATTGTAAAACGTCCACCTTTTCAAGCGCACAGAACAAATTGTTTACACATTCTGCACATGTTTTCCTCCACTACCGCCGTAAAAACAACCTTTTATGGACTTTATTTGACTTATAAGGTACTTCGCGCCTGCATATATTGTGATTTATCTTTATAAATAAAACATTACAGGAATAGATACCTATCGGAGGTTATGAAGTTAAAACAATCTATGGAAAATGTTTTGGATACAACAGACCAAAAGCATGAGGAGCAGAAGCTGCCCCCCTGTGGAGATACAGTGTACACATATCAGCAGGCTCTCCATACTTTATTTGAATCGCTGAAAATGGATTTATCTATAGAGTTTTGTCGGTGTGTTGGAATGGACAACGGCGCAATAGACATATCGATTTGCTGCCGTCGGCTGGTTTCTTTTCCGTGTTTCTCTCACCACTGACCAGCTCACCACTACGAAAAAGCCACTCGGGGGGGGGGGGGGGCAAAATTCCGCTCTGATCCAGAAGGCTTGCTATAGATACCTTGTAATCTGGATGAGTTCAAAGAAAATTCGTAAGAATTTGGAAAAGACTTGACGTCCTCTAGAAGGAGACTTAGGCCACGTGCCTGCTCACCATCACGCACGCAGCTTGAGCGATCCCGTTCACACGTCCAGCGAATCCAGTTCGTGGCATCGCGGGCGGGATCGCAGATCGCACGAAGCTACTTAGCAGCTATCTCCATTCATGCAAACGTGAGGCTGCACCAGACGCGCGTCAAGCATGCAATCGCTCGTTGGACATTCTTGCTGGATGGTTTCAATTGTGTCTTGGGAAATTCCAGTGGCTATTTAGCAGCCAAGCTGGACGCTGTAAGTGACTCGGAGGATTTTACACAATCCGCGCAAAGTGGATCACGCCAAGCTGATTAGCACCGCTTCTTTATTCGCTGAACAGTCAGTAACACCTACGGGCAATGACGGGATATACACGTGACCATTAGGGCCATTGACCTCTCGTTTTAGCAGGACCAGTATCACGTCGAACGATGGCGCAATGTCCCATTTGTCTGGGGTGCCAGAAACCGTCATGGCGTCAGCAAACCTCCGGAATGATGCAGGTCAACTC